>NW_016804493.1:4184251-4233648 GCF_001698545.2 Rhinopithecus bieti
ACCCTTTCCAATGAGGGGGTATACCAAGTACTAAGAAAAAGATGGTTAAGCAGATGTTGGCATCTTTGTTGCTGCAGACATGGTCAACATAAGAAAGAAGAGACTGCTTTTGCTTCTAAGTGGAGATGACTTGCAAGTCACAAAGATGAAGTCTCACTCACTCTGTCTCCCAGGCTAGAGTACAGTGGTGCAATCTCAGCTCACTGCAACTTCCACCTCCTGGGTTCAAGCGATTCTCCTGCCTCAGCCTCCCGAGTAGCTGGGATTACAGGTGTGCGCCACCACACCTGACTAGTTTTTGTACTTTTAGTAGAGACAGGATTTTGCCATGTTGACCAGGCTTGTCCTGAACTCCTGACCTCAAGCGATCTGCCCACCTTGGCCTCCCAAAGTGCTGCAATTACAGGCCAGGTATGAGCCACTGCGCCAAGCCACAAAACATTTTTTGTTTGTTTGTTTGTTTGTTTGTTTGAGATGGAGTCTCTCTCTGTCGCCCAGGCTGGAGTGCAGTGCGCGATCTTGGCTCTCTACAACCTCCGCCTCCCGGGTTCAAGTAATTCTTCTGCCTCAGCCTGCCAAATAGCTGGGACTACAGGCACATGCCACCATGCCCTGCTAATTTTTGTGTTTTTAGTAGAGACAGCGTTTCACCATATTGACCAGGCTGGTCTCGAACTCCTGACCTCATGATCGACCTGCCTCGGCCTCCCAAAGTGCTGGGATTACAGGTGTGAGTCACCGCACCAGGCCAAAACATTTTTTAATATATGCATTTCCTTAGATCTTTGTGTATTCGTTCCAGAAATTTCACTTCTCTTCCAAGTGTAGAAGACTCATAGCTCTTGGCAATAAACTCGGCATTTAACATGCAGAGTTATAAGCAGGAAGTCAACAGAGGGGAAGGATTCACGCTGAACTTTTCTGGCTTATACAAAAGGGAAAGCATATATTTCCTTAACTTTTCTTGATAAGGATTAGAGGAACAAACAGATGCAAAGTCCAGCAGTCCATTCACAAGCATTTACTGCTGCTTGCCCTATACCACTCACTGTGCATGATGCTGGAGACAGATATTGAGCTGCCTGCATTCAAGAACCATAGACTAGGCAAATGCACTAACAATTAGCATACTTTCAACTATTCAGTATATACTAATTGCACCCACCGTGTGGTAGACTTTTTGTTAGATACTGGGAGTTCAGGACAAGATAAAGATCCTGGCATTAACATGATCCAAACAGAGTAAATCAGAAATGGAATGGGGACATTGGGAGAGGCAATGAAACAATTTCTATGATTGTTTAGGGTTAAAAATGTTTGTATAGCATGTGTTTCTTGTTTGATGGTCTGAGATTTGATCATTATGATCTTACACATTGGATGCTAAGACATTTTTAAAAGAAAAAAAGAAGGTCATGATTTGTCAGCCTTATGTGTGCTCTCATTAATGCACTCTGGCACTTATAATGACAATTTGTAAATAATCAGGACTCCAAACATTTAATTATCACAACCTTTCTTTACTGTCCTTATTTTCACAGTCTATAGCTATGTTGTCTAATCCGGCAGCCATACGAAGCTATTTAAATTTATATTAACTAAAAGTTAAAAAAAAATTCAGTTCCCTGGTCTTACTATTCTCATTTGAATTGTTCGATATCCACTGTAATATGGTATATTTTCATTATCACGACAAGTTCTGTTAGACAAAACTAGTTTATCAGTTTCTAACATAAGAAAATAATCTTCCAACTCAAACCATATTGTTGCCAAACATGTTTCCATAACATTTTGTTTTTTATTAATAAGCTAACTTTTTTAACTCTAGTGCACAAACTCAACATTATTCATCTTACAATCATTACAATAGTAATTAATGAATACGTTTCTCTGTTAGATCTGTTCTCTACCCAATAGCACCACCATATGAAGCCATCAAATTTAAAGTAACACTTTTGAATTTTTTAATATTCGATTTGAAAACACCATTTAAAATTGAATACAACAAAATTAAACCAACAGCCTATTTCCTTCAGGAGATTCTCCATTGAGGCCACACTAAAAACATATCCCTTTCTTCTTGGACACTTACAAACCACTTGTAACAGAAATTTTGGAAATTCTGGATTTTCACAGCACAGTGTGCTTCTAGATTTTGTTTCCTAGAGTGAGAGGCATTGGAGGGAATCGATTTATATATATTTCTTCAATTAAAGGAACTTTGAGATTCCTTTTTTAAATTCAAACTGACAAAATATCAAGTACAAACAGTAGTTTAGTTGCTATTAGGTAAAAGATTATCAGACTTGATGATGGTTGAGCTCAATGCTCCTCTTTGTATATTTTATTATAGTTATTCATATTGGATGAGAGAAAATTCAACATAATTTCAAATAGCCATTGGACAAGGGAAGCAAAATACTATTGTGCAGCCATGGCCTTTTGTGAATAGACTTTTCTCTGGCTTCACCCACAAAACATCTTTTTTTTTTTTTTTTTTTTTGAGACAGAGTCTCACTCTGTTACCAGGCTGGAGTGCAAGGTGTGATATTGGCTCACTGGAACCTATGCCTCCTGGGTTCAAGTGATTCTCGTGTCTCAGCCTTCTGAGTAGTTGGGATTACAGGCACACACCATGCCTAGCTAATTTGTGTATTTTTAGTAGAGATGGTGTTTCACTATGTTGGTCAGGATGGTCTCGATCTCCTGACCTCATGGTCCGCCTGCCTCAGCCTCCCAAAGTGCTGGAATTACAGGTGTGAGCCACGGCACCTGGCCCAAGAACATCTTTTTAACAAAGATTTAAGATGGCCTTACCTAATTTCCTTAGCAAGCAAAGGCAATTTTTCTATCCTGTGTTTAATCTCAGGTTACCTAGATATTCTTACATGTTTCCAAGTTACTCACTTAAGTTTAGAGGTATATCTATACTTGGAAATATGGCAAAATCCTCTCCCTAGTATGTTCCTAGTATATTATTCCCTAAGAATAATATCTGTGCTCCCAAAGTAAATCTTATAATCTAGAATTACTTCTGGAACATCACCAGAGCAAGGTAATTTGTAGTTTGGCCACCATTTCCAAACCAGCAAGTCAGCAAATCAAGTTTTCAAGTCTTAAAAATCTTTCACCCAAGCAGAAAGTAGTTTTACACTTCTGTGTTAAAAACTGGTGCTATTCTTGGATCTCTTTAGAACATTTTGTTGGGAGGAAATGAGGCAGCCTTCCAAGATGAAATACGAAAAACCAGAAGTTGATTAAGGTTAAGGTAATGTAGAAAATGTTAATGTAGAAAACATTTTTTGAGAAACTTCATTTGTGTTTAAACAAGCCACATGCTTTCGAATGAGCTCCTGCTACCTCTTCCATTTCCCTCTCCCTTTTATCTCTCCCCTCAAACCTGCAGATCTAAATTTTTCACTGCTGTAAGTCTAAGGTACAGAGAGGTCTGAAGCTGTCTTAAAACATAATTCACATACTTAGCCTGTACGTTTACCGCTTTACCTATAGATGCATAATTCATAGGATTATCTTTTGAATACCGTTTCTTTCTCAAGACATTTTCCCCTATTTTTTGGTACCGCTTTCTTCTAGATTCCATGATTTCTGATGAGAAATTAACCCAGAACCTATATCCACTGGAAATGTCTTTCAGGAGGAAAGAGGAAATCAAAATATTCTCAGATGAAGAAAAGCAGAGAATTTGTCATCAGGAGACCTGCCCTAAAAGAATGGCTAATGGAAGTTCTCTAAACAAAGAGGAGATATTGAAGAAAAAAATAATAATAAACTTGAAGTATCATAAAGAAAAAGGAGCACAGTAAGCAAAATATGGGTAAGTGCAATAGGCTTTCCTTCTTAATACCTTTTATAAATTATGTTTGATGGTAGAAACAAAAAAATTTTAACGCTGCTTCATATGACTCTTAATGTGCCCTGTAGAGAAAATCTTGAAGACAATTATAAACAACAGAGAGTAAGGGACTTAAAGGAAAGTACAGTTTCTATGCTTCACTCAGACTTGTGAGATGATGACACCAGTAGACTGTGATAAGTTATGTATATGTAATATAATACCTATAGCAATCACTAAAGGAAGTTATGCAAAGATATTTACTCCTAAGCACTATAGATAAAACCTAATGAAATTCCAAAAAAAAAAAAAGTACAGGTAACTCGCTTCAAGTCAGTAAGAAGAAACAGAGAAAGAAAAGCCAGAGAGAATAAACAAAAATATAAAGTAAAATTGCAGACCTAAGCCCTAATATATCAATAACTACGTTAAAAGAAAATGATCTGTAATTGTCCTGGTTGCCTAGGACTGTGGGGCTTCTTGGAACACAGGACTTTCAGTGTTAAAACTGGAAAAGACTTGGGCAAACCAGGATGAGTTGGTCACTCTAGTTACATTTTTTTTAAATCAAGGTTCTACAAAATACCTTAAAAGCATTTCCTGCTATGCCACTGTAAACTTTTTTTACTAAAAAAAAAAAAAGGTAAATGTCTAAAGACATCAATTAAAAGACACAGATTGCAAAGTGGATGTAAAACATGATTTCACTATATGCTATCTACAGAAAGTCACTTAAAATTTGATATAGGCAAGTTGAAAGTTAGAGAATGGAAAAAGATGTACTACACAAACATTAATCAACAGAAAACTGGAATGGTTATATTAAATATAAACCATTTTGTAATGTAGATTTTAAAGCAGATAAAGTAGATTTTAAAGCAAAGAAAATTTCCAGAGACAGAGAAGATTTTTATATAATGCTTAAAGGGCAAATCAGCCATTAAGACACAATCCCAAATGCGTATATACCAAACAACAGCTGAAAATATGTAAAGCAAAACCAACAGAAGTAAAAGAAGGCATAAGGCAAATGTACAACTGTAGTTGGAGACTTCAACACCACCTTCTCAACAATTGATAGAACAAAACAGAAAATCAGCAAGGATAGAACAACACAACATCATCAACCAAAATAATCGAATTGACATTTACAAAATACTCCAACCAACAATAACAGAGTATACATTATTTTCAAATGCCATTGGACATATACCAAATTAGACTGTATCCCGGGCCAAAAACTCAACAAATTTAAAAGAATTGAAATATACAGAGTGTGTTCTCTGACCAAAATGGAATTAAACTGGATATAAACAGAAGGACAACAGGAAAATCTCCATACCCTAGAAAACGAAAGAGCGCATTTCTAAATAACCCGTGAGTCAAAGGGGAAGTGTCATGGGAAATCAAGAATACATTGAACTAAATGAAAATGAAGATGAAAATACAAGGTCGGGCGCGGTGGCTCACGCCTGTAATCCCAACACTTTGAGAGGCCGAGGCGAGGAGATCATGAGATCAAGAGATCGAGACCATCCTGGCCAACATGGTGAAACCCCGTCTCCACTCAAAATACAAAAAATAGCTGGGCATGGTGGCGGGCACCTGTAGTCCCAGCTACTCGGGAGGCCGAGGCAGGAGAATTGCTTGAACCTGGGAGGCAGAGTTTGCAGCCAGCCGAGATTGCGCCACTGCACTCCAGCCTGGGCAACAGAGCCAGACTCCATCAAAAAAAAAAAAAAAAAAAAAGCCAAGGCGGGCAGATCACAAGGTCAGGAGATCGATACCATCATGGCTAAAATGGTGAAACCCCGTCCCTACCAAAAAAAAAAAGAAAGAAAGAAAATAAAAAATACAAAAACCTAGCTGGGAGTGGTAGCCGGCGCCTGTAGTCCCGGCTACGCCAGAGGCCGAGGCAGGAAAATGGCGTGAACTTGGGAGGCAGAGCTTGCAGTGAGCCGAGATCGCACCACTGCACTCCAGCCTGGGCAACAGAGCGAGACTCCGTCGAAAAGAAAGAAAAGAAGAAAAGAAAAGAAAAGAAAAGAAAAGGAGAATGAAAGAAGGAAAGAAGGAAGGAAGGAAGGAAAATGAAAATACAATATATCAATATCTGTTAGCTAAAGCAGTGCTATGAGGGAAATGCAAAGCATTAAATTACTACATTATAAGAGAAAAAAAACTTTCCAACCAAAAATCTAAGTTCCTATCTCAAAACCTAGAAAACAAGAGTTAAACAAGCCCAAAGCAAGGAGAAGAATTAAAATATTAAAGAGCAGAAATGAATAAAATTGAAAACAGAAAAAAATAGAATCAGTGGAATAAAGAGCTGAGTTTTGAAAAGATTAAAATTGACAAATCTCTAGAAAGATTGACAAAGAAAAAGGAAGTTATAAATTACTAATTCCAGGAATGAAAGAGAAGATATCACTGCATATTCTGCAAAGATCAACGGATAATAAGGGACTACACAAAACAATGCTGCACATATAAATTTGACAACTCAGGTGAAATGGACCAATTTTTAGAAAAGGCAAACTACCACAACTCACTCAATATGAAATAAATAATTTGAAAGATGTTATAACTATTAAGAAACGTGAACTTATCATTTAAAACTTCTCTTAAAAACATCTTCAAGCCCAGATGATTTCTCTGGAGAAGTCTACTGAATGCTTAAAGAAAAATTAACATTGTGGGAGGCCAAGGCAGGCGGATCACAAGGTCAAGAGATCAAGACCATCCTGGCCAATATGGTGAAACCCCGTCTCTACTAAAAATACAAAAATTAGCTGGGCATGGTGGTGCACACCTATACTCCCAGCTACTCAGGAGGCTAAGGCAGGAGAATCGCTTGAACGAGAGAGGCAGAGGTTGGAGTGAGCTGAGATTGTGCCATTGCACTCCAGCCTGGGTGAGAAGAGTGAAACTCCAGCTCAAAAAAAAAAAAAAAAAAAAAGAAAAATTAACACCAATTCTACACAGTCTATTCAAGAAAATAGAATAATAGGTTACAGTACAAAAAAGAAACCTACACACCAGTATCTCTCACAAATACAGATTTAAAATTATTAACAAAATATTATTAAGCAGAATTAAGCAATATATGAAAAGAATTATGCCTTATAACCAAGTGAAGCCCTTTTCAGGGATACAAGATTGGTTTAATATTCGAAAATCCATCAGTGTACTCCACCATATTAACAAGCTAAATTTAAAAATCACATGAGCATATCAATTGATGTACAAAAAGCATTTGACAAAGCTCAAACCCATTAATGATAAAAGTATTCTCAGAAAAAAAAATAAAACTATGAGCAGCAGAGAACTTCTTCAACCTAATGAAGAGTGTCTTTAAAAAGTACAGATAACATTTTACTTAGTGGTGATTGCTTTCCTAGTAAGATTGGGAACAAGGCAAAGATGTTCACTCTCACCTTTCTTCTTCAACGTAGTGCTGGAAGTTCTAGCCAGTGCAATAATGCAAGAAAAGAAAAAGCCATAAGACTGGAAAGGAACAAATAAAACTGTTTCTATTTATAGATGGCATAATTGCTTACATTTTTAAATCCTAAGGAACCTATTAAAAAACACACACATACACACGCTTGTGGAAAGTGGGAGCTAAATGATGAGAACTTATAAACACAAAGGAGGAAACAACAGACATTGGGTTCTACTTCGTGGGGAGGGTGGGAGCAGAGGGAGGAGCAGAAGGGATAACTATTGGGTACTGGGCTTAATGCCTGGGAGATGAAATAATATGTACAACAGTTTCCTGTCACATGTGTTTACCTATGTAACAAACCTTACATGTACCCCCAAACCTAAAATAAAAGTTAAAAAAAAAAAGAAATAAGTGAGTTCAGCATGATTTCAAAATACAAGATAAATACACAAAAATAATTATATTCTATATACTAGCAATGAATAAGTAGACACAAAATTGAAAATAAAATACCATTTAGAATTGTTTCCAAAAATGAAATACTTAGTTTTCAATTTAATAAAACATATATAGGACTTGTACAGAGAAAACTGCAAACTATTGATGAAGAAAAGTTAAAGAAGACTTCAATAAATGAAGAGACACACCATATTTGTAGATTGAAAGACTCAACATAGTATAAATACATCAATTCTATCCAGAAGGTTTAGTGCAACTTCTATTAAAACCCCAGCAAGACTTTTTGTATATATAGGTAGTTTATTCTAAAATTTGTGTAGAAAATAAAAAGAACTGAAAGACATTACTGAAAAGAAGAATAAAGTGAGAACAATCATCCTACCTGATTTTAACACATTTTTTAGCTTCTTGAGTAAAAGAGTAAATGATTTTAACACTTATTATATAGCTACAGTAATCAAGATTGTGTGGTATTGACAGGCAGAGATACATAGGTCCTAAAACAGGATAGAGAACCCAAAAAATACACCCAAACAAATATGCTCAAGTAATGGCAAAGGTACAATATCAACTCAATGAAGGAAGGACAGTCTTTCTGAACAAAATGATGCTGGAGAAATTTCACATCCATGGGCAACAGAAATGAGTCTCAATCTAAGTCTCACATCTTACACACACAAAAAAAGTCTCACAGTGGATCATGGCTGAAATGTAAAATGTAAAACTATAAAGCTTTTAGAAAAAAAAAAGCATAAGAAAAATTCTAGGCGAAGAGTTCTAAGGCTTGACACCAAAAGCACAATCCAGAAAAGGGAAAATGTATCAACTGGACTCCCCCAAAAATATTTTCCTCTAAAAAAGATCCTATTAAAAGGATAAAAACACAAGCTACACACTGGGTAGAAATATTTGCAAAACCACACATTCCACAAATGGCTAGTATTGAAAGCATATAAAGAACATTCAAAACTCAATAGGGGGAAAAAAAAAGAAGCAAACAACTCATTATTCATTTAGATAATAGGTAAAAGACATGAAGAGATGTTCACCAAAGAGGCTATACAGATGGAAAATACGCAAATGAAAAGATGTTCAACATTAGGCATTAGGCAAATGCAAATTAAAACCACAATGTGAAATCACTACGCAGTTATCTAAATGGCTAAAATAAAAAATAGTGACAACACTAAATGTTGTGAGAATATGGAGAAATTGGGTCACTCATACATTGCTGGTGGAAATGTAAAATGATACAGCCACTCTGAAAAACAGCTTGGCAGATTTGTGTGTGTGTGTGTGTGTGTGTGTGTGTGTGTGTGTGTGTGTGTGTGGAGGGGGGTGGGGCGAGGGGGTTGTTGTTGGTTTTTTTGTTGTTGTTTGTTTTTGTTTTTTTTGACAGGGTCTCACTCTGTCACTGGAGTGGAATGGAGTGGCAGGAGTACTGGCTGCAGTGCAGTGGCAGGATCCCAGCTCACTACAGCCTTGACCTCCCTGGCTCAGGAGATCCTCCCACTTCAGCCTCCCAAGTAGCTGGGATCACAGGGTGAGAGCCAGTCAGTACTCCTGGCTAATTTTTATTATTATTACTATTTGTAGAGACAGGGTTTCACTATGTCGCACAGGCTAGTCTCAAACTTCTGGGCTCCAGCAATCCGACCACCTGGGCCTCCCAAAGTGCTGGAATTATAGGCATGAGCCACCATGTCCAGCCTTCCCTAGCTTGGCAGTTTCTTTAAAGAACTAAACATACAACTACTTTATGACCAGTCTTGGTTTTGGGGGCATTTATTCCAGAGAAATAAAAATTTATGTCCACTCATGACCAGGCATAGTGGCTCATGCCTGTAATCCCAGCACTTTGGGAGGCCAAGGCAGGTGGATCACTTGAGGTCAGGAGTTCAAGACCAGCCTGGCCAACATAGCAAAGCCTTGTCTCTACTAAAAATACAAAAAATTAGCTGGGCATGGTGGCACATGCCTGTAATCCCAATTACTGGGGAGGCTGAGGCAGGAGAATCACTTAAACCCTGGAGGTGGAGGTTGCAGTGAGCCAGGGTCACGCCACTGCACTCCAGCCTGGACAAAAGAGCAAGGCTCCTTCTAAAAAAGAAAAAAGCTTATGTCCACTCAGAAACCTGTACATGAATGTTTATAGCAGCCTAATTAGTAATCGCCAAAAATTAGAAACAATCCGGGTATCTTTCGATAGGTAAATGCTTAAACTAACTGTGGTACATATGTACAAAGCAATGCTACTCAGCAATTAAAAGGAAAGAACATTGATACATGCCACAACCAGGATTAATCTCCAAAGAATTATGCTGAGTGAAAATAAGCCAATTCCAAAGGGTTGCACAGTGTATGATTGCATTTACATAAAACTCTTAAAATGACAAAAGTGTAGAAATGGAGAAGAGATTAGTGCTTCCCAGAGGTTAAGAAGAGGGTGAGGATGAGATGGAAGCAGATGTAGCTATAAAAAGGCAACATGAGGGCAACTGTGGTGATGGAAATGTCCTGTAGTTCACCTGTATCAAAATCCTTATCAGGGTTGTGATATTGTGCTATAGGTTTTCAAGGTGTTACCGCTGGGGAAAAATGCATAAACAGTACATGAGATCACTCTGTATTATTTCTTACAATTCCATGTAAGTCTATAATTATCTCAAAATTAAAAGTTTAATTTAAAAAATTAACAGGATGGCCGGGTGCGGTGGCTCACACCTATAATCCCAGCACTTTGCGAGGCCGAGGCGGATGGATCACCCAAGGTCAGGAGTTCAAGACCAGCCTGGCCAACATAGTGAAACCCTGTCTCTACTAAAAATACAAAAATTAGCTGGGTGTGGTGGCGGGTGCCTGTAATCCCAGCTACTCAGGAGGCTGAGACAGGAGAATCACTTGAACCCAGGAGGTGGAGGTTGTAGTGAGCCAAGCTTGCACCACTGCACTCCAGTCTGGGCAACAAAGAGTGAAACTCCATCTCAATAATAATAATAATAATAAATAATAATAATAATTAACAGGAAAGACGAGAGGGACAAAATGATCAAAACCAAAAAAGAAGACTCAAATATCATCCAGATATTGGATTTTTTAAACAATAACTTTAAAATAACTATTCATAGTATATTCAAAGTAATAGAAAAAAAGATGGAAGAAATGTGTTCAAAATAAGAAGCTGAGATCTATAAAAGTAACCACTGGCATGTTTTAAAACTAAAAGTCTGAAATTAAGATCATGATAGATGTTTTAAAAGTTTTTATATAACAAATTAAAGTGATGTAAGATTATAGAAGGCATAGCTCATGTTAATACATGTCACTTTATTGTACTTCACAGATACTGCAGTTTTTACGAATTGAAGGTTTGTAGCAACCCTGCATTATTGGCACAATTTTTCTGCAATATGCTCACCTTGCATCTCTGAGTCACATTTTGGTAACTCTTCCAATATTTCAAACATTTTCTTCATTATTATATCAGTTATGGTGATCTGTGATCAGTGATCTTTGATGTTACTATGGTAACTGTTTTAGGGCACCTCGAACTGCATCCATATAAGATAGCCAACTTAACTGATAAATATTAGGTGTGTATTCTGACTGCTCCATTGACCAACCATTCCCCCATTTTTCTCACTCTCCTTGGACCTCCCTACTCCCAGAGACACAACAATATTGAAATCAGGCCAATTAATAACCTGACAATGGCCTCTAAGTGTTCAAGTGAAAGGAAGAGACACACATCTCTCCCTTCAAATCAAAAGTGAGAAGTCATTAAACTTAGTGAGGAAGGCATGTCAAAAGCCAACATGGGCTGAAAGCCAGACCTCTTGTATCAAACAGACAAGGTGTGAATGCAAAGGAAAAGCTCTTGAAGGAAATTAAAAATGTTACTCCAGTGAACACACAAATGACAAGAAAGCAAAATAGCCTTATTGCTGATGTGGAGAAGGTTTCCATGGTCTGGAAAGAAGATGAAACCAGCCACAACATTTCTTTAAGCCAAAGCCTGATTCAGAGCAAGGCCCTAACTCTCTTCAATTCTGCAAAGGCTGAGAGATGGGAGGAAGCTGCAGCAAAGTCTGAAGTTAGCAGATGTTGTTCATGAGGTTCTTTCCTTAGAAAAACACTGTCTCCATAACGTGGAAGTGCAAGGTGAAGCAGCAAGTGCTGATGTAGAAGCTGCAGCAAGTTATCAGAAGATCTAGCTAAGTTAGTTGATGAAGGTAGCTATGCTAAACAGATTTTTAAGATAAATAAAACAACCTTATATTGGAAGAAGATACCATATAGGACTTCATAGCTAGAAAGGAGAAGTCAATGCCCGGTTTCAAAGCTTCACAGCACAGGCTGATTCTTTTGTTAGAGACTAATGCACCTGGTGACTTTAAGTTTAAGCCAATGCTCATTTACCATTCAGAAAATCCTAGGGCCCTTAATAATTGTGCTAAATCTACACTGCTGTTCCTTCTCAATGGAACAACAAAGTATGGATGACAGCACATCTGTTTATTGCATGGTTTACTGAATATTTTAAACCCACTATTAAGATCTACTGCTCAGGAAAAAGGATTCCTTTCCAAATGTTACTGCCCATTAACAACGCACTCAGTCACCCAAGAGCTCTGATGGAGATGTACAGGAAGATTAATGTTGTTTTCGTGCCTGCCAACACAACATCCATTCTGCAGCCCACGGATTAAGGAGTAATTTTTGCTTTCAAGCCTTATTATTTAAGCAATACATTTTGTAAGGCTATAGCTGCCATCACTAGTGATTATTCTGATGGATCTTGACAGAGTAAATTGAAAACCTTCTGCAAAGGAGTCATCATTCTGCCTGTCATTAAGAACATTTGTGATTCATGGGAAGAGGTCAAAATATCAACATTAACAGGAGTTTGGAAGAAGTTGATTCCAATCCTCACGAATGATTTTCAGGGGTCCAAGACTTCAGTGGAGAAAGGAACTGCAAATGTGGTGGAAATAGCAAAAAGCTGGAATTAGAATTGCAGCCTGAAGATGTGGCTGAATTGGATAAGGAGTTGCTTCTTATGAGTGAGCCAAGAAAGTGACTTCTTCAGATGGCATCTACTCCTGTTGAAGATGCTGTGCACATTGTTGAAATGAAAGCAAAGGATTTAGAATATTACATACACTTAGCTGACAAAGCAGCAGCAGAGTTTGAGAGGACTGACTCTAGTTTTGAAAGAAGCTGTGCAGTGGGTAAAAAGTTATCCAACAGCATCACATGCTACAGAGAACTCTTTCATGAAAGGAAGAATCCATGGATGTGGCAAACTTCATTGTTGTCTTATTTTAAGAAATCTCCACAGCCACTTCAACCTTCAGCAACCACCACCCGGATCAGTCAGCACCCATCAACATTGAGGAAAGCCTTTCCACCAACAAAAACATTACAACTTGCTAAAGGGTTAGATGATCATTAGCATTTTTTTACAGCAAAGTTTTTTTAGTTAAGATGTTTACTTTTTTAGAGATAATGCTATTGCACCCTTAATAGAATACAGTATCGTGTAAACATAGCTTTTATATGTACTGGGAAACCAAAAAATTCATGTGACTTATATTATTGCAATATTTACTTTATTATAGTGCTCTAAAACCAAACCCGTAATATCTCTGATATCTCTGACACCTGAAAGGATGTCTGAAAGACATCAAACACAAAGTACACAGGAAAGGATTTTAGTGTGGGTGGCATCGTAATTAGAGTCACATAAAAGTGATCAGACACGATGGCATAATTTGTGTATTCACTAATGTGTAAACAATTCCATTTTAAGCATTTATCTCCACAGTCTCTATGCCTGTACTGGTAGATAGGTCAAAACAAAATAGTCAACTAAAGCACTCAGTGGAAAAATGAAGGAAATAATGTAAGATACATATGGGCCATAGTCAAAAGGTATAAATATGTATAATTAGATTATCAAAACCTGAAGTGATAAAGAATGGGGCATGGCAATATTTTAAAGACAGTAGCTGAGAATTTACAATACTCATGAAAGAAGTCAACCCACAGTTTCAAGAAGCTCTTTGAATCCCAAGCAGTATAAATAAGTAAAAGGACCTTAGGAAAGTCATGATCTAAAACATAATAAACAAACTTTTTTGTAAAGAATTAGATATTAAATCTGTTAGATTTTGAAGTTTACCTACAGCCTCTGTCACACGATCTTCTTTATGTTCTCAAAATTCTTTAAAATAAAATTAAAAAAAATCTTGGGTCGCCGGCTGTACAGTAACAGGCCCTAAACCATAGATTGCCATCCACTGTCTAGAATATTCAAGGCATAAATATTTGTAAGAGCCAAAAACTCATAGATTACCTAAAATCCCATCAATAGTAAAATAAGTAATTTGTAGTGTATGTTAAATTCATACAACGGAAATTCATACATAAATGAGAACGCAACTATATCCAAAAATATGGATAAGCCAAATCATAATGCTGCTTGAAAGACATCAGACACAAAGTACACAGGAAAGGATTTTAGTGTAGCTGGCATCCTAATTAGAGTCACATAAAAGTGATCAGACACAATAGCATAATTTGTATATTCACTTATATGTACACAATTCCATTTCAAGCATCTATCTTCACACTCCTTCAGATGTTCTCTACTGATTAATGTCCATGAAGTTAATCGGGGAATGGCTGTTTCTGCCTCCACCCACTGCTGATTATACCTTTCTCTGCATAAATATCTATGTTTCTCTCATGACATTCGAAAAGGAAAGCAATCAATGGCTGTTAATCTTTTATACCAGGGTAATAAAAATTCTCTCTGTAATCTTCAGCATGAGATGTTTTGATGCTCAAGTTAATTAACAATTTCAAGGAAAAACCCACTCATAACAGTTCCTAGATATAGGATTTAGGTGTCTGTCCTAGACTATAGTGCCCTTAGAATATAAAACATGTCAGGTCAAAATCTGTTTTTAAATATACCCTCAATATTACTAACTCTAAGGGGAAAAGAGCTTCATTCTTCAACCATGGACACCACAGAGTTAATCTGTGGCTCAGCTGCACACAAAGGTTATCCCAGAAAGTGGTATGTGTCTTACCTGGGGGTTAACTTCTTTATTGCAGCATTATTCTGATTGTCAGTAAAAATTCATTTACTAATAATTAAGGAAGCCTACCTGCAATCCTGAGACCTTTGCTTTTTCACCTTTCTTTTCATACACTTTCTCTTCTTTGGATACAAGCAGATACATGCAGAGATCAAACACAACACAAAGCCCCTTGATAAAAATGGCTGTCATTCTCCTGCTAGAATGACTTTCCCTCTTTCTCTACCAAAGGGCTGATATGATTTCCCCATCAAATATGTCAAATAAGTCTTTGAAGGCATCCATCATTTGCCAACATGAGGTCTGCCATTCAAGAGTGCTGCTTTCAAGAAGAAAGTAGAAACTTCTAGAGTTTTAATATAAAAAGCAGAGAGACCCTGAACATGCTATCTGAATCCTATCTGAATCTCAGTCTGGATTTGCATAAGATATAGAATATAGGAAAGCAGTTTCTACAACAGCTTTGAAATGGGGAAATATTCTTTAATTCCCAAAACAAGACTAACGGCTCCTTAAGCTCAGAAGTATGGAGTAAAAAGATGAACTCCATGAATTTAAATGTTATTCCTTACAGATTTTCAGTAAACTGGATCCTATAGGATTTTCTGATAACCTGTTTGAAGCAAAAGCTGTAAGCATCTCTGTTTGTTTTTTAACTAATCTGTATAGAAGGCAAGCCTATATTTAGAATCGGTCATTGGATATAGGAATAAAGATATTAAAATGGTCTAGAGACTTCTCAACAGCTAGATGTTTCATCTTACCATTTTTGTTCTTTATTTGTTTTATTTTCTTGAGATAAGGTCTCAATCTGTTGCCCAGGCTGGAGTGCAGCTGCATGATCACAGCTCACTGCAGCCTCAACCTCCCAGGCTCAAGTGATCCTCCCACCTCAGCTTCCTGAGAAGCTGGGACTATAGGCATGTGCCACTATGCTGGCTACTTTTTCCCATTTTTTGTAGAGATAGGGATTTCACTATGTTGTCTAGGCTGGCCTCAAACTCCTGGGCTCATGCGATCTCCCCACTTTGGACTCCCAAATTTCTGGTATGTGCCACGTGCCTGGCCTCATCTTACCACTTGTTAACAGGAAAGGCTAATTAAGAGCTGCCTCAGATAGTTGTTATACACAAGTCTCATTTCTGCTTAGCTACGATTCATCAGATACATTTCTTTCTGTGTACAAGAGCTTTCTGTCAGGAAGAATGGAGTTGGGTTTAGTAACCAGAGTTCAGATTGCTGTGTCTTCTACCTTTCCTAAAGGTCCTGAAATAAATAGATCAACTCCCCTTGCTGTTGTCCTCTTACATTTTCTAGCAGAAACTACTGAGAGACACATTATCTGAGATCCATATCAAGCACATAAAAGATTGAAAAAAATAATGCGATAAATGTAATTCTTAAATAACAGATAAATGATAAGTTCCAAATAGGCTAGAGTATGATTAACAAAAATTGAAAATAATCGAATATATGGGAGAAATACTACTGGTTTGTTTTGAGATGACAATAGGTCAATAGATTATTCAGAAAACATTCAAGGACTTCTGGTTGCTTGAGAATAAAGTAGTATGCATGCTCTATGAAAGCAAGCATTCAGATGATTATGTAGAAAAGATTACATATTTGAATAAGTAAAACAAATTCTATATATTGAAGAATTATAACAAAGTATCTTCATTCTATCTGTGTAATATTTACTCTTAATAGAATATATCTACATGAAACTAAATGTAATAATAGAAGAAGAGCTATAATATAAAAAGCAGTGACAGATATATATATACACACACATACATATGTGTGTATTCCTATTAAATATATATCTATTCTGTATTTATATATATTCCACATGTGCATGTATAATTTATTTAGAAGCAAACTGTACTTCTAAAACAATAATGAAATATTTTTATGATATCATAAAACATCAATATACTAAATGAAAAAAGGCCTACAAAAATCATTGCTTAAAAAAAAAAATGATTCAACCAGAAAAAATTATAAAATTTTGTTCACATCATATATGAACAAAGTATTTGTATATTATAAATATGTAAATATTTCATGAAAGCAGCCCTGCAAGAATCACTTAGTATATCAAATTATGCTCATTGTTCTTCTCTAGGTGGAAACTTTTTTAAATAATTTTATTTTCTATTAAAATTGACATTTATTATTTCTGTAATTAAAAGCAAAAGTTATAAAAAAAAAACCTTTGAAATCTTTCCTGAAGTGACTATGAAAGGCTAAAAAAAATGTGTCCCAATTTGTTCCTATTTTCTAAAGGATTTATCTATTCTTTTTGGTTCAAATTTACATAGATAATCACTTACATCTTCAAAAAAAATACTCTCTTTCAATATTTCACATTGTATTCGCTGGGGTTTTTTAGTATTTTATATTGTGTTTTCTCCTATTCAGCTACTTGCCTTCAAAAGAAGCAGGAAGAGGGGGAGGAGGAAGAGCTGCAGGTGGTGCCGTGTCACCTCTGAAAGCACCACCCTGGAGGCCCCGTGGTTTATAAGGACAGTAGTTAATAGTTTCTGTCATCAGAGAGGTCAGTGTGTTCTGTTCCCATATTGTTCAGTTCAATAGGCCTATTACTTGGAAATCAAGATGCATTATACCTATGATTACAAACATGTTTGGGGACGATGACATTCTAGATAACTCTCCAACCACAGAGTGCAAGAAAGTTTCCCAAGCTAGAGTTTTTTCATTAAATGTGCACATTTATTTGCATTTACACTGCCATTGCGTTCCTGAATCCTATAGTTTGGCTCCCCAAAGATGAACAGAGGACATAAAGATTACATAACGTAATAGGAACTCTAAGGAAAAGTAAGGTTGAGTTAGTGTGCACGACAGTAGCAGCAGGCCACACCACCACTGTTTGAAGTCAGCCACTTCTTTGTCAACAACTGAACATCAAGTGTGTTTTATCGGAGAAAAATGGAAACTCTTCTTGGATGCTTTTCCAATCAGTCAATACCAAGCACATTTATCGAATAGCATCTATATATGTGCCAGCCACTGTTGCTGGTGCAGTCACTTATGGTGAATTATTCTATCTCTGTAACATGTTATTTGGAGGCAAATTGGCACTATTCACAAAGAACTTCGGGCTTAATTAGCATCTAAAAATTTTAAATACCCATAATTGTATATGGCCAAGAATACTACCCATGGTTCATTTGCATGTTGCTCCTATTGTCCCTAAAATGTGAGGACACTTAACAATAACTACTTTATGCCACATGATGTTGCACACTAAACTGAGAGCAAAGATCACTCAGCACTGATGCAACTTGGCATTGAGGACTTTTAAGGTCAGAATGAACCACTAGACAGTGTAACACCCTTTCATCCCATACCCATGAACGTCCCTTCTGAGCCTGCCTCCTGCCCAAGCTCTTGCAGCTTCATCCCAGAGCTGCCTGGCTCCATTATCTCGGTCCTAGGTAGCTGTTAAAAGAATCATTCTTCAGAGGCTCAAAGGACTCATGGGTTATATCCAACAGGCCAACTGCATTTCAAATATTAAAAAATCTTGTGCACTCTGATCAAATTGATATTTTCTCCCTCCCTACACATCAGTAGCACTAAAAATGAAGTTATTTCCGTCTTGAGATTCTGAACCTCATTGTCCTTTAACATAACAGCACTTTCATTAAATCCTTCCTCAGGTTCATTGACTGCCTTCTATTAAAGTACTTTAACCTTGTTTTCTTTTTTTTTTTTTAACTATAAATAAAACAGTTACCCAAATCCTAACTCTGAGGAATTTCAATCGTTCTCCAGCACTTTCATCTTGCAACTCTGTGTCATATTGTAAAAAAGAAAATGAATTAATGCTCTGTAAGGGAAGATTTGCCCTTCAAAGGAAAACTATACATTGTCTACACATAAGCAGAATTATGATTCTATGGAAGATATTTTACATATCTGTAAGCTGTAGATAACTGATAGTGATGCAAAATAATTATTGTCTGTAGAAATTCTGCTGAGTCAATTGACTTTCCTCCCTTCTGTGGAGAAGCTAGGATTCTCTTTTGAACCTATTAAACATCTACTTAGTTCCTTAGTTAATTAATGAGTTAAATAAAAGCTTTAACAACTCTCTTATATCTGTATGGGAGTCATGATTTTCCCTTTTTTTGAAAATTATCATTTAACAGCTGCAAATAAGGAAAAATAAGCATAACTAGGGTATTACACAGGGGAGTGATAAAATGAGATGATGAAAAGGACATATCCAGCAAAAGGGGATCTCATGCTCTTCAAAGCATGAACGTGACATAAATTTGGAGGAATGAAAATGAAAAAGCATTCAATAATTTTCTCTGAAAGTAATATCACTTTTACATTCATATTGGAGAGTCTTGACAGAAGGGATTAAAGTGTGGTGGTTACTTTGTGAAACCATTGTCAAAGTAAAATTGCATCAGACAAAGTTAAACAGGTAAGGAAGATTTTACTTAAGTCTATTGTAATGGGAAAGAGAGACCAGTACTAACCCAGCTCTGCTGAAACAATACATGGCAAGTTTTTAAAAGCTGAGATGTGGGATATCATAAGGCCTTCTGCCTCTTACCCAAAGAAAAAGTAAACTTTCTCTTATCTTCATGACAAGAGGTAGTTTTACAACCTGGAGCAAGAGTCTCACTGAAGTTTAGGCTCCTACCCTCCCCCTACTCCACAGAGACTGGAAGATAAGGCTACTATCTTCCTTGATGATTACATTTCAAAGGAATGACTCCCAGATCCTTAAGAAAGGCAATCCTTGATTGTAAAACTGGCAAGAGGCTGGGAGAAGATTTACATCTCAAAGAGGTAGATCAAGAATTGATTGCAAGTTTTCTAAATTAAATGCTCTAGGAAAAGCGAGGTCAGGGGCCTAGAAAGAGAAAGAAATCTCTCTCATTAAGACCATCTTGGTCAAGATTCATATCATCTTCATCTTATTTGTTATTTCACTAAAACTTTAAGTTAGCAAAGCCTTTCTCCTAAGTCACTTCGTTTTAATTTCCATAAGCATTAATATTCATTTTGCAGATGAATTAACTAAGAGTGAGAAAGGCCAAGTCACTGGCCATAGGTCTCAAGTTTTTAAAAGTAACATGCAAGACTTAAACCCAGTTTCCCGACTTTTGGTTCAGTGCATTTAAAATGCCAGTTATATGCTGCTGACGCAACCCCAACTCCACAATGCTGAGCTCAATTACAAAATTATTGGAGTTTCCCAAATAATGCATTTGAGATTAATAGAAAATCATGAGTGTGGCATCTAGAAGACAAGTTGTGACAGCTTTGTGGGGTGCCTGTGCTGAAAATAGGGCAATCAAGGAGATAAACGGAGTGAGGTCTCAGGGTTTTAAACACATGGGTAGTTTCTGTTTCCTGGTTATACTATGATTGTTGCATCCAGAGGCACAGTCAGGGTCTTGAAGGGGCATTCAAGTTGCAGTAGGCTAAATAATGCCCCTTCAAAAGCTATCCAGGCATTAACTCCTGAAATCTGTGAATGTTGTCTTATGTGGCTGAAAAGGGGTCTTTGTCTATGTGACCAAGTTAAGGATCTTGAGATGGGGAAATGATCCTGGATTATCCAGGTGAGCTCTAAATGCAATCACATGTATCCTTTTTACAGGAAGGCCAAGGGATATTTTACACAGAGAGGAGGTGATGTTAAGATGAAGTAGAGAGATATTTGGAGATCCTAGCCTTAAGGACTGGAGGTATGCAACCAGAAGTCAAGGAATACCAGTATCCACTAGAAGCTGGAAGAGACAAGGAAATTATTCCTAGGTCCCCCAGGAACTCCAGGATGAGTGCAGCATTGCTGACACCTTGATTTTGACCCAGGATACTGATTTCAGACTCTGGGCTCCAGAACTGTAACAGAATAAATTTCTGATGTTTTCAGTCACCAGGTTTGTGGTCACTTGCTACAGCAGCCACCAGAAACAAATGCAGATTTGGTACCAGGAAGTGGTGTGCTGCTGTATTAAATACCTAAAAATGTGAAAGTGGCTGTGGAATTTGGTGATGGACAGAGCCTGGAAGCATTTTTGAGGCACACGATAGATAGGTTGCTTTAAACAGACTATTAGTAGAAATATGGACATTAAAGGCACAATTGCTGAGAGCTCAGAAAGAAGTGAGAAGCACAGTAGAGAAATCCTCTATCATCTTAGAGCAGGGATCCCCACCTCCAGGCTGCAGACCGGTACCAGCCGGTGGCCTGTTAGGAATCAGGGCACATAGCAGGAGGTAAACAGCGTGTGAGCCAGCATTACCACCTGAACTCTGCCTCCTGTCACATCAGCGTCAGCATTAGATTCTCACAGGAGTGCAAACCATATTGTGAACTGTGCATGCAAGGGATCTAGGTCGTGTGCTCCTTGTGAGGATCTAATGCCTGGTGATCTGAGGTGGAACAGTTTCATCCCAAAACCATCCACCACCCCTATTCCATGGGGAAAAAAAAATGTCTTCTATAAAACCAGTCCCTGGTGTCAAAAAGGTTGAGGACTGCTGTCTTGGAGAACGCGTATATTGCCAGAAGCAGATTAGTAGAAATATGAACAGTAAAGATGCTGCTCAGAGGGCTCAGAAGAATATGAGAAAAGTGTTATTAGAAATTAAAAGAAAAGTGATCTTTGTTATATAGTGACAGGGAGCTTCATTGAATTGTGACCTACCATTGTATGGAAAGCAGAACTTATAAGTGATAAACTTCGGTATTTAACTGAGGAGATTTCTAAGTGAAGTATTGAAGATGCAGGCTGGTTTCTTGTGTTGTTTACACTAAAATGCTAGAAGAAAGAGATAAATGAAGAAAGAATCATTAAGCAAAAAGAGCCAGGACTAGATGATTTGAGAAATTCTCAGCCTATCCAACCGCAAAAGATGTTAAAATTAGCAGATCATTGTTAATAACGTGTGCTCTGGAGAGAAGGCCCTGGGTAAGGCCAAAAAACTTTCTGTCCACTGAAGATAAAACTGATAATATTTTATGATTGATTGTATATAGTTTGGGAGAGAGAAGGGTTGAGGACTAGCTCAAGGTTTGGGATTGGAATAACTGAAAGGAAAGAGCTGACACTTCCTGAGATAGGTTTACAGGGGAAAAAAACACACACACAGGAGTTCATTTTTTATCATGAAAAGATTGATATTTCTATTTGTTAAAAGTGGAGACTTTGTCAAAACCACAATGGGATACCACCTCACACCAGTCAGAGTGGCTATTACTAAAAAGTCAAAAAATAATAATAACAACAGATGCTAGCGAGGCTGCAAAGAAAAAGAAATGCTTATGTACTGTTGGAAGGAATGTAAATTAGTTCAACCATTGTGGAAAACAGTGTGGTGATTCCTCAAAGCCATAAAAACAGAAATACCATTTAACCCAGCAACCTCATTACTGGGTATATACCCAAAGTCATATAAATTGTTATAAAGACACATGCACACGTACGTTCAGTGCAGCATTATTCACAATAGGAAAGACATGGAATCAACCTAAATGCCCAGAAATGGTAGACTAGATAAAGAAAATGTGGTACATATACACCATGGAATACTACACAGCCATGAAAAAGAACAAGATCACGTCCTTTGCAGGAACATGGATGGCACTGGAGGCTGTTATTCTTAGCAAATTAACACAGGGACAGAAACCCAAATACAGCATGTTCTCACTTATAAGTGGGAGCTAAAAGATGAGAACACATGGAAACATAGAGGGGAACAAGACACACTCGGGCCTATCAGAGGGTGGAGGTTGGTTGGAGGGGATCAGGAAAAATAACTAATAGATAGTAGGCTTAATACCTGGGTGATGAAATAGTCTGCACAACAAAACTCCAGGACACAAGTTTACCCATGTAACTAACACCTGTACATGTACCCCTGAACCTAAAATAAAAGATAAACAAAAACAAAATCACAGTTTCCAAGAGAAATAATAATAAATAAAAAGTGTCCTTTAACGCCCCCAAAAGATTATACCAGCTCACCAGCAATGGATTCAAACCAAGATGAAATCTGAATTGTCAGAAAAAGAATTCAGAAGGCTGATTATTAAGCTAATCAAGGAGGTACCAGAGAAAGGTGAAGTCCAACTTTAAAAAGTCAAAACTGTAATACAGGATATGAAAGGAAGGTTCTTCAGTGAAATTGATGCATAAATAAAAAACAATCACAACTTCTGGAAATCAAGGACACACTTAGGGAAATGCCAAACACATTGGAAAGTCTTAGCAATACAATCAAACAAGCAGAAGAAAGAACTTCAGAGCTTAATGACAAGACTTTTGAATTAACCCCATCTATTGGAGACAAAGAAAAAAAGAATTTTTAAAAATGAACAAAGCCTCCAAGAAGTTTGGGGCTATGTTAAACGTCCAAACCTAAGAATAATTGGTGTTCCTGAGGAAGAAGAGAAATCTGAAAGTGTGGAAAACATATTTGAGGGAATAATCGAGGAAAACTTTCCTGACCTTGCTAGAGACCTAGACATCCAAATACAAGAGGCTCAAAGAACACCTGGGAAATTTATCACAAAAACATCATTGCCTAGGCACATAGTCATCAGGTTATCTAAAGTCAAGACAAAGGAAAGGATCTGAAGAGCTGTGAGGCAAAAGCAAGAGGTAACCTATAAAGGAAAACCTATCAGATTAACAGCAGATTTCTCAGCAAAAACCCTACAAGCTAGAAAGGACTGGGGTCCTATTTTTGCTTCCTTAAACAAACCAATTATCAACCAAGAATTTTGTATCCAGCAAAACTAAGCTTCATAAATGAAGGAAAGATATAGTCTTTTCCAGACAAACAAATGCTGAACAAATTTGCCACTACCAAGCCAGAACTACAGGAACTGTTAAAAGTGGCGCTAAATCTTGAAACACATCTTCAAAATACACCAAAATAGGATCTCCTTAAAGCATAAATATCACAGTACCTATATAACAATAACACAACAGAAAAAAAAAAAAAAAGAAAAAAACAAGATATTTAGGCAACAAATAGCATGATGAATAGAATACTAACATTAAATGTAAATGGTCTAAATGCTCCACTTAAAATATACAGAATGGCAGAATAGACAAAAATTCACCAATCAAGTTTCTGCTGTCTTCAGGAGACACGTAACACATAATGACTCATATAAACTTAAGGTAAAGGGGTGGAAAAGGATATTCCATGCAAATAGACACCAAAAGAAAGCAGGAGTAGCTATTCCTATATCAGAAAAATCAAACTTTAAAGCAACAGCAGTTTAAAAAAACAAAAAGGGACATTATATAATGATAAAAGGACTAGTCCAATAAGGAAAATATCGCAATTCTAAATATATATGCACCTAACACTGGAGCTCCCAAATTTATAAAACAATTACTACTAGACCTAAGAAATGCAATAAATGGCAACACAATAATAGTGGGGGACTTCAGTACTCCACTGACAACACCAGACAGGTCATCAAGACAGAAACTCAACAAAGAAACAACAAAGAAACTATGCCCTACAACAAATGGACTTAACAAATATTTACAGAATGTTCTACCCAACAACTGCAGAATATACATTCTATTCATCAGCACATGGAACATTCTTCAAGATAGAACATATGATAGGCCACAAAACAAGTCTCAGTAAATTTAAGAAAATTGAAATTGGCCGGGCGCGGTGGCTCAAGCCTGTAATCCCAGCACTTTGGGAGGCCGAGACGGGCGGATCACAAGGTCAGGAGATCGAGACCATCCTGGCTAACACGGTGAAACCCCGTCTCTACTAAAAATACAAAAAAAAAAAAAACTAGCTGGGCGAGGTGGCGGGCGCCTGTAGTCCCAGCTACTCTGGAGGCTGAGGCCGGAGAATGGCGTAAACCCAGGAGGCGGAGCTTGCAGTGAGCTGAGATCCAGCCACTGCACTCCAGCCTAGGTGACAGAGCGAGACTCCGCCTCAAAAAAAAAAAAAAAAAAAAAAAAATTGAAATTATATTAAGTACTCTCTCAGACCACAGTAAAATAAAATTGGAAATCAACTCCAAAAGGAACCCTCAAAAAACCATGCAAATACATGGAAATTTAAAGTAAACCTGCTTCCTGAATGAACTTTGCGGTAACAATGAAATCAGATGGAAATTAAACATTATTTGAACTGAACAATAATAGTTGACACAACCTATCAAAACCTCTGCGGATACAGCAAAAGTGTTGCTAGAGGAAGTTCATAGCCCATTAAATACGTCCATCAAAAAGTCTGAAAGAGCCGGCGCGGGTGGCTCAAGCCTGTATCCCAGCACCTTTGGGAGGACGAGACGGGCCGGATCACAAGCGGGTCAGGAGATCAAACCATCCTGGCAACACGGGAAACCCTGTCTCTACTAAAAACTACAAAAAACTAGCCGGGCAGAGGTGGCAGGCGCCTTGTAGTCCCAGCTACTCGCGCGAGGCTGAGGCAGGAGAATGGCGTGAGCCCCGGGAAGCGGAGCTCTCCAGTGAGCTGAGATCCGCGCCACTGCCACTCCAGGCCCCCCCGGGCGACAGAGCGAGACTCCGCTCACCCAAAAAAAAAAAAAAAAAAAAAAAAAAAAGTTCTGCAAAGAGCACAAATAGACAATCTAAGGTCACACCTCAAGGAACTGCAGAAACAAGAACAATTCAAGTCCAACCCCAGCAGAAGAAAAGAAATAACGAAGATTAGATCAGAACAAAATGATATTGAAACCAAAAAAAATACAAAAAAAAATGAAACGAAAAGCTGGTTCTTTGAAAAGATAAATAAAATTGATAGATCATTAGCAAAATTAATCAAGAAAAGAAGGGAGAAGCTTCAAATAAGCTCAATTGGGAGATATTACAACTGAAACCACAGAAATACAAAAGATTATTCAAGGCTACTATGAACACCTTTATACACATAAACTAGAAAACCTAGAGGAGATGGATGAATTCCTGGAAATATACGACCCTCCAAGATTAAAACAGAAAAATATAGTACCTCTGAACAGACCAGTAACAAGCAGTGAGATTGAAATGGTCATTTTAAAGTTGCCAATAAAAAATGTCCTGGACCAGATGGATTCACAGCTAAATTCTATCAGACATTCAAAGAATTGGTACCAATCCTACTGACACTATTCCACAAGATAGACAAAGAGGGAATCCTCCCTAAATCATTCTATGAAGCCAGTATCATCCAAATACCAAAACAGGGAAAGACGTAACAAAAAAAGAAAACTATAGACCAATATCCCTAATGAACATAAATGCAAAAATTCTTAACAAAATACTAGCTAACCGAATCCAACAGCATACCAAAAAGATAATCCATCATGATAAAATGAGTTTCATATCAGGGATGCAGGGATGGTTTAACATATGTAAGCCAATAAATGTCATACACCACATAAACAGAATTAAAAGCAAAAATCACATGATCATCTCAACAGATGCAGAAAAAGAATTTGACAAAATCCAGCATCCTTTTATGATTAAAACCCTCAGCAAAATCAGTGTAGAAGGGACATGCTTTAAGGTTGTAAAAGTCATCTACGAAAAACACAGCTAACATTATACTGAATGGGGAAAAGTTGAAAGCATTCCCTCTGAGAACTGGAATGAGACAAGGATGCCCACATTCACCACCTCTATTCAACATAGTACTGGAAGTCCTAGCCAGAATAATCAGACAAGAGAAAAAAATAAAGGGCATGCAAACTGGTAAAAAGGAAGTCAAACTCTCACTGTTTGCTGATGATATGATTGTATACTTAGAAAACCCTAAAGACTCATCCAAAAAGCTCCCAGAACTGGTAAATAAATTCATGAAAGTTTCAGGATACAAAATTAATGTCCACAAATCAGAAGCTCTGCTATACATCAACAGTGATCAAGCTGAGATTCAAATCAAGAACTCAACCCCTTTCACGACAGCTGCCAAAAAAAAAAAAAAAAAGGTACTGAGGAATATACCTAACCAAGGATGCAAAAGACCTCTACAAGGAAAACTGCAAAACACTGCTGAAAGAAATCAAAGATGACACAAACAAATGGAAACACATCTCATATTCATAGATGGCTAGAATCAATACTGCAAAAATGACCATACTACCAAAAGCAATCTACAAATTCAATTCAATTCCCGTCAAAATACCATCATCATTCTTCACAGAACTAGAAAAAAATCCTAAAATTTATATGGAACCAAGAAAAAAAAGAATCTGCATAGCCAAAGCAAGACTAAGCAAAAAGAACAAATCCGGAAGCATCACGTTACCCAACTTCAAACTATACTATAAAGCCATAGTCACCAAAACAGCATGATACTGGTATAAAAATTGGCACATAGACCAATGGAACACAATAGAGAACCCAGAAATAAACCCAAATACTTACAGCTAACTGATCTTTGAAAAAGCAAACAAAAACATAAAGTAGAGAAAGGACACCCTATTCAACAAATGGTGCTGGAATAATTGGCAAGCCACGTGCAGAAGAATAAAACTGGATCCTCATCACATTATACAAAAATCAACCCAAGATAGCTCCATCTTGCACATAAAGTGGGGAAAGGACACCCTATTCAACAAATGGTGCTGGGACTTAAGTCTAAGACTTGAAACCATAAAGATTCTAGAAGATAACATCAGAAAAACCCTTCCAGACATTGGCTTAGGCAAAGACTTCATGACCAAGAATCCAAATGCAAACGCAACAAAAACAAATAGATGGGACTTAATTAAACTAAAAAGCTTCTGCAGAGCAAAAGAAACAATCAGCAGAGTTAATGGACAACCCACAGAGTGGGAGAAAATCTTCACAATTTATATCTCCGACAAAGAATTAATATCCAGAATCTACAAAGAACTCAAACAAATCAGCAGGGGGAAAAAAAAAAAAACAACCCCATCAAAAAGTGGGCTAAGGACATGAATACACAATTCTCAAAAGAAGATATACAAATGACCAACAAGCATATGGAAGAATGCTCAACATCACTAATTACCTGGGAAATGCAAATCAAAACCACAATGCAATACCACCTCACTCCTGCAAGAATGGCCATTAAAAAAAAAAAAAAAAAAAAAGATGTTGGCATGGGTGTGGTGAAAAGGGAACACTTTTACACTGTTGGTGGAAATGTAAACTACTACAATCACCGTGGAAAACAGTGTGGAGATTCCTTAAAGAACTAAAAGTAGATCTGCTTAATCCAACAATCCCAATATTAGGTATCTACCTAGAGGAAAAGAAGTCATTATACAAAAAAGATACTTGTACATGCATGTTTATAGCAGCACAATTTGCAATTGCAAAACTATGGAACCAGCCCAAATGTCTGTCAGTCAATGACTGGATAAAGAAATTGTGGGCCGGGCGCGGTGGCTCAAGCCTGTGATCCCAGCACTTTGGGAGGCCGAGACGGGCGGATCGCGAGGTCAAGAGATCGAGACCATCCTGGCTAACACGGTGAAACACTATCTCTACTAAAAAGTACAAAAAACTAGCCAGGCGAGGTAGCGGGCGCCTGTAGTCCCAGCAGCTCGGGAGGCTGAGGCAGGAGAATGGCATAAACCCAGGAGGCGGAGCTTGCAGTGAGCTGAGATCTGGCCACTGCACTCCAGCCTGGGCGACAGAGCGAGACTCTGTCTCAAAAAAAAAAAAAAAAAAAGAAATTGTGGTATATATATACCATGAAATACTACTTAGCCATAAAAAGGAATGAAATAATGGCATTCACAGCAACCTAGATAGAATTGGAAACTATTATTTTAAGTGAAGTAACTCAGGAATGGAAAACCAAACATCATATGTTCTCACTCATATATGGGACTTAAGCTATGAGAACACAAAGGTGTAAGAATGATACATTGGACTTTGGGAAATCGGGGAAAAGGGTGGGGGGTGGGCGAGGGATAAAAGACGACACCTTGGGTACAGTGTACACTGTTCAGGTAATGAGTGCACCAAAATCTCAGAAATCACCACTAAAGAACTCATTCATGTAACCAAACACTCCCTGTTCCCCAAAATCTATTGAAATAAACAAAATTAAGAAGTTAAAAAAAGATGCCAAATACTGATGAGCAGGTGAATACAAAGAAGAGTGGGAAATGACCAAGGGATTAAGCAACCTGGAAGTCGCTGGAGATATTAAAAAGAAGTTTTGGGCCGGGTNAGTTTTGTTACAATATTAGGGATAAAATTTGACATGATGACTTCATGAGGGGATAGGAGAGAGAATTTGAAGACCATGTATATAAGAAATAAAATTAATTTGACTGAAAAGTCCATTAATTTTACCTTTTAAAATCCACAAGTTTTTTCAGAATAAGTCTCATGAATCTAAAATTTTGCTGTGAAGTTTTTGCTGAGAGGCACCAGACTCCAGGGTATGGAGGAAACAAGTAATCACTGGATCCTTTGATTAGAGTTTGTAATGAAAGAAAGGGCTAGCAAGTGCATGGAACTTCAAAAGATCTAAAGGGAAAGCAAATGTGATTGTTTTAATCTGTTTGGTCTGTGAGGTAGATGGAGAGAGAAGCGAGCAAATGGACTTCTTCAACAGGTGAAGGAACTGACTTTAGGAAAGAAGTGAATGTTTCTTCCTCAGAAACCATGGAGATAAATGAGCAAGTAAAGACACAACAGGGTTTCTCAGTCTTAGGATCATTGACATTTTGAGCTGGATAATTCTTTGTTATAGGTTGTTCTGTGCATCACAGGACATTTAGCATCCCTGACCTTTACCCGCTAGATGACAGTAGTGTTCTCTCCCTTGTCATGACAACCCCAAATATCTCCAGACACTGCCAACTGTCCCCTGGGGGACAAAGTCACCTTGGTCGAGAACTGCTGATATAGAGATATGTTGAGGAAGAGAGAATTTCACTGTGTATGCTTGAGTACCAGGAGGAATTAGAATGGCAACTGCATGCAAGGTGTGAGAACAGGCTGGATGATCAAGAGAAAAGAAGGGTGGAAGGAATTCTTAATATCAATAGGTACTTTACCCTATTGTGGCTTTGTTCTGTGTTAAGTTAGCTCACTGGGACTGTTAACCAGAAAAGAATCCCCTTTCTCTGGACAGTTCTAGATTCACTTGGGCCACCGGAGACATTTTACATGAGACATGGAAGGTGGAAGTGAAATGGATGCCATATTCTCTTGCTACTCGGAAGGCTGGAGCAGAGCTGCAGACGCTGTTGCCAGCACTCCTGCAGCTCATGCTCATTCTAATCTGCTGACTCACCTTGGAGTGAAGCAACACCCAGGCTTTAGCTCCTCCAGATACTGCTGGATCATCCACCTCACCGAAGTGGGAGGCCTGCAGGCTATGAGCCTCACCTGAGTTCCATTTCATCCTTGAGCGCTCCAGCCCTTCCTTGAAGGTTCCAATCTGTATTCACTCTCTCCTACTTCTTGGCCATCTTTCTTCTCACCCATCTTCTTCCATCTTTCTTCCTGACCAAGCTGACTGCAAGCTGCAGCAACCAACACAGATGCAGTAACTGTGCATAAACTCTTTAACAAGATCCCTCAATTGTCTATAGTCAAATCCCTACAACAAATGCGACCTTCTCCACCATTTGTTTCCTGCTGCCTATGTATCCAGTACAACAACCACTATAAATTGTTTTGGTATCCTTATTCCATAGGTGATGAAACTAAGACTCCAAAGGCTAATTAACTCTATCAAGATCCCTCATTTAGCAAGTGGCAGGCACAGAGTTTGAACAACATCTGCCTTCCTTCAAAATCATTCTCCTTCCACCTCATCTGCAGTGCTAGCAGCTTCATGAGGTAAGGAGTTGAACTTTTCAAATTTCTTTTTTTTTTTTTTTTTGAGACGGAGTCTGGCTCTGTCGCCCAGGCTGCCAGGGCTGGAGGTGTGGTGGCCGGGATCTCAAGCTCAGCTGCAAGCCTCCGCCGTCCCCGGGTTTTTTGTTTACACCGATTCTCCTGCCTCCAGCCCTCCCAAGCTAGCGGTGGCACTTGTACAGGGCGGCGCGCCGCTCGTCGCCGGGCCTACGTTTTTTTGTATTCTTCTAGTAGAGACGGCGTTTTTCAACCGGTATTAGCCAGGGTGGTTTTTTTCGATCTCCTGACCTTGCTGGAATTCCGCCCGTTGCTCGGGGCCTCCGCCAACAGTTGGCTTGAGCCACCGCGCCCGGCCTCAAATTTCTTGATCCTGATCTATGGATAAATTACTCCACACTTTTTATTCTAATAATGGTGGTAAGTGAAAAAAATACCCCTTCCAAGGAAGCATTTAATGATTTTTAGAGGTTGGAGGTACAAAACTAAAAGATAAAATATACTTGCTCTTCACAGTTACAAAATTAAGAAGAGTTTCAGTTCTCTACTTTCGATTACTGCATAATGCTTATGAGCCACTAACATTTGGTGGTAGCAGATGTCCTGGAAGTTTAGAAGGGACCTTAATCAGCCCATCAGCATTCAGTTTAATCAGGACTAGGAGAGAGTGATCACTGATTGCATGGCTATTACTTGTGCCATGGCAATGCCCTGACTCTCGTTTCCTCCCTCTCACCACCAGAGGCAAAGCTGCTACTTCTTTCCTCCCTGAGTTATACTCAGAGTAAAAACAGCAATCACATTTACAGTACACACAGTCCTGTGGCAATAGATCATGATAAAAACAAGTCTTGCTGATATCATTAAAAGCAGCATGATCACCAAGGCGTTGATGAAAATGTGTCCAGTTCCGTGGGTGAACAACCCTCCACATATGTACCTCTGTGTCTGCTATAGAGTATACAGTCCCGAGGTACAAGGATCAAATCTATGAATTTCTTTCCAAAAAGACTAGCTAGAATCATAGAATGTCAACACTGGAAGAGATTTTTTTTTTTTTTTTTTCAGATCACCTAATGCATTCCCATTCCATATGGATGAATCCATTCTAAAACTCACCCAGTAGTCATGCATGCTCTTCTTGTATACTCTAAAATACCACAGCGTTGGCCAACTCAAAAGGGAGCCCATGTCATCCTCTAACAACTGAAAGCCGGGATGCACCTCCTGCTTTGAGCTTCTGTAGAATGCCTGCTCATTGTTACGACCTAAGGCTGTTAGAAGAATCATTTTGCATCACTCACAGTATGTCCCCTCCCCCAAGTATACACTACACTTGATTTACAATTTAATGCATGCTCTGTTGTTAGAATAATGGCAATAATACTGAGACTAATACTAAAGCACGTACTTTCTAAGCCAATTTTTTCCATCAGTAATATTTTTGTTAGATTTATTATTGGAAGCGTTATTAATGATTATTGCTTTTGCCATTTCTTTTTTCATTTTATACTATGGTCATGCTGTGGTTGAGTTCAAAAAGGTAATAATTATTTTAGTAGTCATTTTGAAAAGCCTCTTTTTCGTGCTTTCCACAGAAAATTATTCATTTGAACAAAGTGTTGTTTTCAAACCTATAGTAAATGTAAGATAAGCAGTTTTTTTATCTTATAAAAATAAGCTTGGTAATCAAGCCCACTTTGATATCACCATTTTATTGTCTGAGAATATATGAAATTTTAAAACAAAATAGTTTCAACAAAACATAGAAACCATTTTTACAGAAATTATCAAATTATTTCCCATATTCTCCACAAATTTCTGTAAGTGCAAGATGGATTTTGGTATGTTATTCCCCTTTTAAGAGTTGGAAAAACTGAGTCACAAACAGCTCTTACTAGTTTTGCAATCCCACAGCCATCTGCCAAAAGTAGAAGGGAGGATTTGAAATGACCAGTCTTCTGCTTTGTAACCAGAGCATAATCTCTCTGGGAATGCCTTATATTTGACCTCAGCAGAGCCTGACTACCGTAAGAGAAAACAGAAAGTATAGATATGGACAATATAAATGACTATCAGAAAAAAAATTTCAGACATTGATAATGTGTGTTAAAACAGAGCATGTCAGAATTAAGAACTAATTTACCCATTTAGTTTCTCAGCAACTGGATTATTATCTGTCTTCTGAATAAATCTACTTTTAGGATGACTATGCTCTGATCAGTTATAGGTAAAATGTTTTTAATAAGAAAACTGAAAAGGGATTGTTTCTTTCAGATAAAAGAATGGAAAAGTCCTAGTGGGGGGGAAAAAAAGCTGGAAGAAATGGGAAGCAAAGTTTGAAAATTCAACTTTATATGGAAATGGGAAAAAATACAATTTAGTATAGGACTCAATAAATAGTTATTTTAAATTACATTATTTGTTAAAATTAAGTTGTGTTCTGGTTTTTTAAATCAAAGTGAATATACTGTGGCAATCAGTGATATAAAAGAAAAATAAATTAATATAGCAAATGTGATTGAGTTAGTGCCAATACCTGTTCATGAGAGGAAGTGCTATTCTGGTAAATGAAAGTTGCAAATTGTTTTAATAGGTTCATATACAATGAAAGAGGAATTGTAATACAGATTTTCTTCTGAATGCTCCAATCTGCGCTATTCCAATAATTTCTGTTTCAATGACTGCATATTAATCTTCGTTGTGTATTATCTTTCCTTAAATTCTCTATTTGTAAGTTGGAAGAAGGGTTCGCTCACAAGAAGACTAATTCAAATTCTGGTGAAACCACCTGATCTTCCATCAGCACGCTATTTCATTTTCAAAACAATGCCTGTGGGTTTTTTGTGGTTTCTTTGTTTTGTTTTTGCCTTGAATATTCAGGAGTTGGCTATCCAATACATTTATATTTATTTTCCTTGCTTTCCCTTCATATTTGATCTTTGTTTCTGCATGAGTCATTTCACAGCTAATTAATTTCTCTACCTTCCACATGAGAAGAAGAAAGACAAAATAATGTAAACTATTCTAGTCGTGTCAAAGGAGAAAAAATGGAAAAGGACTAAACTGTTACAATGTCAACGCCTGCTGGTCCCAGGTTCACCTATTACTTTCAGCGTTCCCCTGGGTATGAAAAAACCTTTGACCTGCAACTCTACCTCACGCCACTCAAAGGTGGAGCCGATTCTGCCAAACCTATCTATATATGTGGTAATAAATGCACCAGCACCATGTCTGTGTGGTTGCCAATAGTCTTGCTTCCCCAATCCAAGAAAGTCCTGGGTATGGCATACTTACTGAGCATTTTCCCTTCAAATTGACTCCTGCTAAAGAATGCAACTATGCTTTCTTCTCCTGATGATATTCTGTCTTCCCTACAGGATCTAGGGTCCTCCTTGAACTTGCTATCATGTGGATAGATTTCTAACAATGAACCTAGCCAGCTCCTCCTCCCGCCCTTGACTGTCCCCTTCTTCCAGCAGCCAGTATGTGCACCTGTAACATCAGACACAACTTTGAAGACGACATAACCTTGGGAACTCTGAACTATCCATTGATGACAAATATTTTCACCACCTAGAGATCCCCACAAAGCAGCCCCATGCAATGTCATAGTTGGCTAGGAAAGTGCTCTCTTCAGCCCTTTCCTTATGGACAATGTTGTGGACACATAGCCACTTTATTTGAAGCCAACTTGGCTTTTGTTTGTTCTACTAACTACCCCCTGCACTTTCCTGCTTCTCTCTCCACCCCTTACCAGTCAACATTCAAAGTCCTATACCATCTTATCTATTTTAGGCCAATTTAATCTCACTTTTTGTTTACCATTTCTTACTCCAGATAATCAAAAGTTGTCAGCAACTATGGTTACTGATGTTAAGTTTCTCTACAGTAAGTTTATTTTTAGCAAGGTTGATAGAATATTCAATAAAACTGGGTACAAAATATCGAGCCAGCCTCCCTGTGGTTCCATGAAAGCTTTGATGAATGTGTAGAAGGCCTGGAGGGAGAACCAGATAACCAAAAGAGTTGGCTGAGCATTGATGTTTTACTTGCTCATGTGCTAAGGAACTTGTGGATACTAAAAAAAAAAAAAAAAATTAAAATGTACAAGATCACACTGTCTTAATCATTGCTGCATCCCTTGTATTATCAAGTAGATTGCCATAATGGGTTTCTATAAACATTAGTTGAATAAATTAGTGAATGGATGAGTAGAGGATGTTGCACCCGAATTCAATATCAAAATTAACTGAATAAATATCAGTTATGGGAGATCAGTGCCAAAAAAAAATGAGGTTCTGGCTATACCAGTACTATAAAAGTGAAAAGTAAAAAGAGAATCAAATGTAGTGGAAAAGTTGAGGACTACCTAGAGAATTTAGAATTAATTTGACCTTAAATTTTGCACAAAGTTTAGCATCAGGCATTCCTAGCACATGAAACAGAATACATGGTTACCTGTAGGTGCATCAGCGCATGGACCACTAAGGAAGATCGGTTTATGGGAGTGGAGAATGTGTTGGAAATATAGTTAGGTGGATGGATTGGGGCTAAACATAAAGATTGTTAAAACTCAGGCTGAAAAGGACTTGGAAAAACACTGAGCAAGTTTGAATCTGGTCAAGCAGTATGCTTTCTCTATGTATCAAGACATGAGCTTCCTCTCCATCTCACAAAGTCCATTTTCCAAGAGATGCATATTTATTTCTTAGGTTCTATGTTACACATAAGACCCCAGGATAGGCAGGAGGGTAAAGACATAATTCTTATCCTCAAGAGTTTGTGGTAAACAGGGAAAAGAGACACAATCAAGCCCAAGACAAAGTAACATGGGCTATGATGGTGTCAAATGCTGGTTTCCCCAAAGTATCACCAAAGTATGCATTGATAAAACAAAGCTGAGTTACTGCTTGCCATGGTAAGGGAGATCAGTAGGTCAACGGAGCCTTAGTAATATCCCAGAGAGGACAGGGCAAAGTCAAGATCTTTTTTTTTTTCTTTTTTTTCCAAGATGGAGTTTCGCTCTTGTTGTCCAGGCTGGCGTGCAGTGAGGTGATCTCGGCTCACTACAACCTCTGTCTCCTGGGTTCAAGCAGTTCTCCTGCCTCAGCCTCCCAAGTAGCTGGGATTACAGGCAGGTGCCACCAGGCCTAGCTAATTTTTTTATATTTAGTTAGTAGAGACAGAGTTTCACCATGTTGGCCAGGCTGGTCTCAAACTCCTGACCTCAGGTGATCCACCCTCCTCGGCCTCCCAAAGTGCTGGGATTACAGGTGTAAGTCACTGCGCCTGGCCAAGATCTTTAATGAGACTTTTAATTCTGGTTTTAAGCAGATCTTTCAATATAGAGGTCTGATTAGAATTGAGTAAGGATCATAGTTTAGGATTGGTGAACACAGTAGTGCAAGAATTTTGAAGCAAAGGGTTCAAAGAGTCCTTTGTAAACTGTTCACTGATGCACTCTATTAAGTTGACAAGACTCTCTGTAAATCCTTGGAGTAAAAAATAAAATTATTCACAACTTGTATCTTCCTCAAAAAAGAGCCTCATGAAATAGTAAAGTTGTGTTGAAGACAATGACGGAGAAAATACTTGCAAACTATTCATCTGACAAAGGATTAGTAACCAGAATATCAAACAACTCTATAGGGGAAAATCTAATAATCCCATTAAAAAAAATAGGCAAAGGATCCAAATAGACATTTCACAAAAGAAGACATATAAATGGCAAACAGGCATATGAAAAGGTGTTCGACATCATTGATCAGGAGAGAAATGCAAATCAAAATACAGGAAGACATTATCTCTCCCCAGTTAAAATGGCTTTTATCCGAAAGACAGGCAATAATGAATGCTGGTGAGGTGGGGAGAAAAGGGAAACCTTGTATACTGTTGGTAGGAATGTAAATTAGTACAACTACTATGGAGAACAATTTAGAGGTTTCTCAAAAACCTTAAAATAGAACTACCATATGATCCAGCAATCCTACTACTGGGTATTTATCCAAAGGAAATGAAATCAGCATGTCGAAGGCTATCTGCACTCTCATGTTTATTGCAGCGTTATTCACAATAGCCAAGACCTGGAAGCAACCTAAGTGTCCATCAACAGATGAATGGATAAAGAATATGTGGTACATACATGCAATGAAGTACTATTCTGCCATAAAAAAAGAATGAGGTCCTGTCATTTGCAACAACATGGATGGAACTGGAGGTCACTACGTCAAGTGAAATAAGCCAGGCACAGAAAGACAAACTTTGCATGTTCTCACTCACTTTTGGAAACTAAAAGTTAAAACAATTAAACTCATAGAGATAGAAAGGAAAATGATGGCTACTAGAGGCTGGCAACGGTAGTGGGGGAGGGGGGAAGTGGGGATGGTTAATGGATACAAAAATATGGTTAGATAGAATGAATAAGATCTAGTATTTGGTAACACAACAGGGTGACTACATTCAACAATAATTTATTGTACATTTTGAAATAACAAAAAGAGTATAATTGAAATGTTTGTAACACAAAGACATGATAAATGCTTGAGGTGGTGTATACCCCATTTACCTTGATGTGATTATTACACATTGTATCCCTATATCAAAATATCTCATGTACCCCATAAATATATACACCAACTATGTACCCAAAAAAAATAAAAACAGGACGTGCCTGTAGTCCTAGCTACTCAGGAGACTGAGGCTGGAGAATAGCTTGAACCTGGGAGACAGAGGTTGCAGTGAGCTGAAATCATGCCACTACACTCCAGCCTGAGTGGCAGGGCGAGACTCCATCTCAAAACAATAAATAATTTTAAAAAAGGAAAAGAAAGAAAAGCTGTGTTGAAGACAATGAAATAATCAAGTCACATGAATGTAGACCATACGCTGTATCAATGACTTTGATTCTGAATAGAGAAACTTGCATGCAAAGAGCACAGGAAGCAGAAGCGAACAGAAAAGGGCCTAGATCCACGAGGTGGAATCTAAGAAGGTTTCAAAAAGGTGGTCTGTGTGCCAGTACCTTATTTCACACTGCATTCTTGCATCAAAACATCTCATGTACTCCATAAACATGTGCACCTACTATATACTCACAAAAAAAAAAACAAAAATAAATTTTAAAAGAATTTGAAATGAGTATGAATTTGCCTAGTGTACAAAAGTGAGAAAAATTTCAAAAAAAGGCAGAATGGTGTGAAAGAAAAGGCTGAAAGAATGCATGTGATCTGAGGGACTATAAGTCATTTCTATAAGCAGCAGACTTTCCCTGCAGTTCTAAAATAGAAACGGTTATACTTCTACTGTATCACTTGTAATGATTCAGGGTATATTGTTAGAAATGAACTTTTCATGTAAGTTAAAGACAATTTTTAAAATTATTCCTGAAACCACTTTTGTGTTTTAAGATTAGCTTGAAAACATGGATGATTTGGGGGTGAGGGCAAACTTAAAAGCCAGAGTTGAGACCACTTAGATCTCCCTCTGCATGTGAGGAAGTTTTTGGCAAGCGAACTTGTAAATAAATCCCGAAGGATTATGATTGCTGTGTTGTACAATAAAAGACATGGCCTTGAAGGAGATGTAATCAGAAAATAAATTTAAAAAGCAAAAGCCTTATTTGATGCAAGAACATCAGGAAACCAATCAGCATGGGATTCTCCTAATAGCCATCACCAAAACCCTGCATTCCTCATTCCCTTGGTGCCCTTGTCTGATAACAGTCAGGGCACCCCCAGCTAGCTCTTCCATGAGTTGATCAAACCCAGTTCCAACAGCCAGTGATGAGCACAGCTCAGATTCGACAAACTGCAAGCCTGCTCACCCCACACCTGAGAGCCTAGACAGATTCCAAACAACCAGCTAATTAAACCTGGAGCACCAAGCTATCATCATTCGAGATTCACAGGCATCCAGCAAGCAGAAGAACTAGCAACACAGAATTCGGCAACAGCTGTCACCTGCTATAATGTGCTTTAATTATCTTAAAATCTGTAAGAACTGACAAATGGGTGACAAAATGCAATTTTCTGTGTCAGGAAGCAAGAGACAAGCCTGCGTTACTTTGATGAGAGGAAATACTGCAAAATCATCTCTCTCAGCTCTTCTTATTGGGGTGGGGGGAACTGTTGTCACTCAATTCTAGTCTATAAACACTCTCATTACAGGATTCCTGGAGGGACATGTTTCCTTCTTTATAAAGATTGAGTGGGAGAGGTTAGAACGTGCACTGGGCTGTGCCAAGCTTATCCCCATAGCCTCGGTACTTCTTCCAAAGTCAGCCCCAGCTCCATCCCTAGCCCCAGTTTCACCACGCTACATACGTCCCCCCAGGATGCATTCCTGGAGTGGGCCATTAGCAAAGACCCTCCAAGTTCCCAGGAATCATGTCATGCCTCTTGCCATCGATTTCTCCAGGTTCCTATCCAAATTGTGGCCTGATTCCTCTAGGCTGCAGTGATGTTTATGACCTCCATAAGGATTTCCATTAGTCCCTAATTTCTGTCGGTCATGACACTCTACCAAATGTTCATGATAGAATCGTTTGTTCCTATGGGGCAAGTTTGCGTCTACCATTTGCACAGTTTTACCAGGCTTTATGGGAAAAATATGGGTCAAAAAAGTTCCCTAGGACACAAAATAAATTGCAGAAAGAAAGGTCACTGTGTAGTAAATAGCTCTTAACAACATCATCTAGGAAACCACATCCTCTGTACAGAGTGGTAGAGTGCTCGTAAGCCAAAAGCATTGCACCATTCATGGCCCCAGAACATAAAACAGAGAAAAATATGGGCTAGCTCCCATTGGCTGCGAGCACAGGGATAGCCCTTGGAGTATGAGGAAAACATGTATTAACAGGGTGCTACAACAGATCATTATATACAATGAAAACATATGTGTATGTGTGTGTGTGTGTGTGTGTGTGTGTGTGAGTGAGAAAGAGAGAGAGAGAGAGAATTTGGTTTTGAAGTTTTGGGGGTTTTTTGGGTTTTTTTGTTTTTTGTCTTTCGAGAGACAAATGGCATAATAAATCAGCATGCTAGTGTCTGCTACCAGAGTGCTGACAATCTAAAGGGATCGCTAATGATTAGACATGATAAGACATGGCAACATTTGTTCTTAAAAGGTGCATGACAATATTAATGCACGTAACTGATTGCAAGCCATGGTTACATTTTTGAACAGTCTTCACAGGATTTTATGTGAAGATTTAAATTAGGGTGACAATAGGTGCAAAGTGGACCTTTCTGCCCACTAATTATAGTAAAACCATTTAAATTTTGTATGTAAAGTCATTTTATCCAATTAATGCATTAGTTTAATGTATATTAATAGTTCAGTTCATCTGTTTTTGTGATCTTGAAGGTTTAAGCTCTCTTGGGGACAAGGGTGACTATGAAATTATCAGTGACTGCAGTAAGACTTTATAATTCCTGAGCTATTCTTTCTAAAATACAAATTTTAACTGCCAAGCCAGTGATTGCTAACCTTTGCTGGAGATCCTGGTTCATACTCATGAGTGTCTCATTCTCACACATTTGTTTCTTTTCTATCCAAATGTGCATCCCATTTCTCTACCACCATCTTCCAGACAAGCCATAGTTTTCTACATTTGAGCATTTTCTTGAACTTCCCAAGTTCTGTCAGATACTTCCCTCTTATTCTTTAATCCCCTGGGCAAATATTAGACCCAAGATCACACGGATAAAACCCCTTACACACTTCATGCCCTCAGTAAATGTCAAGGGTCTTATCTCTCTCCATTGATGGCTACGACAATGGATGCCTCGTTGGATTCCTAGAGCATATATAACCCATATAAAATGGAAACCTTCATCCTGTGACCTTGTAGATTACTATTTAATTACTTCAAGTTTTATTTTTTTAATCCTCTCCTATAAGATTATAAATTTCTTGGGGGTATTAGTATCTTCATCTGTGAAATGAGAGAGTTGTCTTACAGGTCTCTAGGTTCTTCTTGCCTTAAAGTCCTGATGATCTCTCTGGTCACCGTGTCTGTGAACCCCAAATCACTCAGCACAAAGATGAGTATATCTTAGCTCAGTAACTCCATAAAGAGTTAAGAGAAATGATAAACCACAATTCTATCAAGATCTAGGTTTAAAGTGGACTTTCTCTGTGTGCATTGGTGTAAAGAATACCATTCATTAAGATCTTCTCCTTACTGGTTTAGAGCTAAGAAAATCCATGGGACTGTGTGTGTGTGTGTGTGTGTGTGTGTGTGTGTGTGTGTGTGTGTGTGTAAAACTGAGAGTCAAGGAGGGCCAAGAAGCCTGAGAGGTACTATCTTCTCAAATGCTTCCAGGGTTTATGCTGCCCTCACTAAGGAAAACTGACTCAAGGCAGAAGTCCTTGTTCTTCTCCTTTCTTCATCCTCAAAGCTGAGTGACCATGAAACCAGTAAGATTTAACTTTCAAGGGCTCTTATTTGAGAAAGTTGTCTTATGGGTCTCTAGGTTCTTCTTGCCTTAAAGTCCTGATGATCTCTCTGGTCACTGTGTCTGTGAACCCCAAATCACTCAGCATAAAGATGAGTACATCTTAGCTCAGTAACTCCATAAAGAGTTAAGAGACTTTATACCATATTGCTCTAGCAATATGTCCACATGGTCCAATGTTTTACAATTTGCAGATATATTTTATTTATCATTGAAGAGGCTGCTCTCTCTTTTCATTCTGACTTTTCCTGCTTTTACTTCCCATTGCTAAAGTGGTAGCAGAGTGAACATGGGCAATTTGAAGTCTGGATTAAATGATATAAGGTGGTAGTAGGTGATCATACATCCTGCCTTTGCTTTAGTGGAATATTTGTGTGGTTTATCGTCACCTAAATAAAATTAAGCTATTGCTTGTACAATAATTGGTAAAGTTAGGATTAAAGCCCAGGTCTGTCTGATTCCAGTGCTGGCATACCATACCATCTGCTGCCCATCATACTCTTCATGATCCATCAACAGGTCTGTGATTATAGGCATGAGCCACCATGCCTAGCCCTGAGCATCATATCAGGCCTAGGCACAGTGGCTCATGCCTGTAATCCCAGCACTTTGTGAGGCCAAGGCGGGCAGATCGCTTGAGCTCAGGAGTTCAAGACCAGCCTGAGCTGGTCTTTATAAAACTCTTTCTCTACAAAAAATGCAAAAATTAGCCAGGCATGGTGGCGTGCATCTGTAGTCCTCGCTACCTGGGGTACTGAGATGGGAGGATCGCTTGAACCTGGTAGGTCGAGGCTGCAGTGAGCTGTGTTCACACCACTGCACTCCATCATGGGTGACAAAGTGAGACTCTGTCTCAAAAAAAAAAAAAAAAAAAAAGATACAATGCTCTATTCTCAGCTACTTGGCAGCCTTTGGCACTTCTCCCCAGCTCTGAAACTGGTCCCAACACACTTTTTCTAGACTTTAGTACCTACCACTTTCCTACCTATACAAGCAACCCTGTCCAAATTGGATTTCTTGCCTTTTCCAGGTTGTGGTTTTGTTCATGCTCTTTCCTCAGGCTAAAATGATCTTACCAAATCACATTGATATAAGCTCTTATTAATTTCTTGCTAAATAAACATAAAGCACTATCAATGAAGATAATATATGACTCATGATATGTCACTACAGCAAGGGCATCAGTGAAAATGGTTGTTAATGGCTGTTGTCAAATCAATTAAAGAGTTGGCCACTTAAAAAAAAAGCCTAGAAACAAGATCAACCAAGCAGTACTGAACACCTTAAGCACGCAGATTTTGCCCTCTAAATGTAAGTAAACATCAACTTTTTATTTAAAAATTAAAGCACTTTGGAAAAAATGGTTGATTACAGGTCTAGGGCAGGAAATACACAAAACTAGATGATGTCTTGTCATACCGGCAAGCAAGCAAGATCTCTAACACATTTGGGGTTATATCACAAAAACAAAGGAGCCAATCTGAAAAGTTCCCGACTGACCAAAACATCAATAAGAATAATAACACATCGGCCGGGCACGGTGGCTCAAGCCTGTAATCCCAGCACTTTGGGAGGCCGAGACGGGCGGATCACGAGGTCAGGAGATCGAGACCATCCTGGCTAATATGGTGAAACCCCGTCTCTACTAAAATACAAAAAACTAGCCGGGCGACCTGGCGGGCGCCTGTAGTCCCAGCTACTCGGGAGGCTGAGGCAGGAGAATGGCGTGAACCCAGGAGGCGGAGCTTGCAGTGAGCTGAGATCCGGCCACTGCACTCCAGCCTGGGCGACAGAGCGAGACTCCGTCTCAAAAAAAAAAAAAAAGAAAAAAGAAAAAAGAATAATAACACATCAAATATGTTAAAATTCATTAGTCACCTTTAGAGTACCAGGGAATCAATGCATTTTTCTGAAAACTGATAAATAAACAAATTAAATATTTGAGCTGCTTTACTTAGACCAACTACACTACAGGGTAACCAAATATTTGAGGAAGAAAAGTTTCTTTTCATATAATCACTCCAAATAACACAGGAAGAAGGAATCATCGAATTGAATTTTGCAAACTCCTGAGATAGGCAATGGCGATAAATGGCTTCCCACATTTCCAAAAAGAGAAAATCAGACATCTAGTACTCATGATGAAAATGTGCAACATCACTTATGAAATACTTTTGCCAATAAAATTGAACCTAAATCAGATCAAGGCTTCTAGATACAAGTATCAATATAATGGAAACAGAGTAAACAGATGAACATATTGCGTAACATCAAAAATGCAATTAGTCCTGGGCACAGTGGCTCATGCCGGTAATCCTAGCACTTTGGGAGGCCAAGGCAGGCAGCTCACTTGAGCTCAGAAGTTCAAGACCAGCCTAGGCAACATGGCAAAACCCCATCTCTACAAAAAATACAAAAAATTAACCGGGGGTGATGGTACACTCCTGTAGTCCCCGCTACTCAGGTGGCTGAGGTGGGAGGATCACCTGTGCCCCAGAGGTTAAGCTGCAATGAGCCATGATTGTGGCACTGCACTCCAGCCTGAGTGATGGAGGGACACCCTGTCTCAAAAAAAAAAAAAAAAATTGCAATTAGTAAAACCCAAAGTACTAGAAATTCTACAGGGCAACTAGTCTGGTTTTTTCAATAAATAAATTAAAACAGAAAAATGAAAAAGGTAAAATCTATAGATTCAAAGAGACTCAGAAAACATATCAACCAAGGACAATATGTGGGCAATTTAGGTACTTACTCTATTATCCCAACTGTAAACACACACACACACACACACACACACACACACACACACACACACCCCATAGGCACAGAGAGGAGGAGAAAAAAAAAAGACATGAAAATTTGTACGAGAACGAGGTATTTAATTATATTGATTAATTATTGTTAATAATTTAAGCAGAATAGTGAAATTATTTTTGTATCATATAGAAGCACACTGAAATATTCATGGATGAAATGATATATTTTACTTAAAATTCATCCAGTAGGGAGTGGTATGGGACATAGATGGGTTTATTTATGAAACAAGATGAATCTGAGTGATGAATACGTGATTAATCATTAAGCTATTTACTCTATCTTTATATATGTTTGAAATTTTCCATAATAAAAAAATTTAAATAAACAAAAAATAAAATACATGTTTGTGGTCCAGAACCATAGACTATTTTTTATTCCAAAAGGCTGGGTAGATTCTGTTTAGAACTGAACATGATATGTAAAAAATGCAGCCTTTTGTACCATCTAATTAATTCACTTGCTCCACCTGTGAAAAAAGAGAAACAGATGAGAGAATTCTGACTTTCCACAGTAGTTCCTAAGTGGTCTTACAGGCTAGGTGTTCAAGAGTCCACGGCTGTAGCAGGTATTATTAGTGCCTCACCTTTCGAGATGTTCTGCCGGCTTCCCACGGCCTGAACCTACATCACAATACCTGTGGGCCTCTCTGTCTGCACATGTGCATGACAGGCTGGGAGAGCTGAGGAAATCACCGCTCAAGGAATAATCCTCACAAATGACTGCCAGGAGTTGTTGCCCACATCCCACAGCTTCATAACCCATCCACTAGTAAATTCCGAGGTCTGTGCTTCGCACTGTTTCCCAGAGCTTCCCCATGGGGTAATGTCCCAGCAGCCAACTGCAGGCATTGCCTAAAATCTCTCCCTGTATCTGGCTGCCTTGCATCATTCCTATATTCCTTGTATCAGCCCTTCCCTGTATTGTTTCCCCGTCGTGTCCCTTGTGCTTCCCAACTCTTTGGCTCAGAGTGTGCTTCTGGGAGAACCCAAGCTAAGACAGAAAAATGAATACAAGCAGAGGTGTATGAGAAAACCAGACCTTTTTCTCTACTACATTCAACATATGTGGGGTTTTTTCCAACACCAACCGATTCTCCAACTCTCTGGACACCAAAGTGGATGTCCTACAATTCAATCATGATGCTAACTACGTAGGGTTAGGGCACCCCCCACAGGACAAGGGCTCAGTCCCACAAGACTGCCTCCCACTTCAGATGCCACTCACAAGTAGGGGGTCCCCGGATTACCCACACTTCTGTACAGCTTGCCTACAAATTGAGGGTGCACATGGCTCCTTCCTCAGGTTTGGTAATTTCCTGATGGCTCACAGAATTCAGGGAAACACTTAAGTTTACTTAGATTTACTGGTTTATTATACAGGATATGATCAAGGATACAGATGAAGAGGGATATAGGCAAAGATCCAGAAGGCTCTCAAGTGCAGGAGCTTCTGTCTCCATGGAGTTGGGGTGCACCATCCTCCCAATACTTGGATGTGTTCACCAACCCAGAATCACCAAGAACTCGGTACTTTAGGGATTATTATGGAGGCTTATTAACCCAATCTTCTTTCCCCAAGAGGAGGTGGGGTGAGGTTGAAAGTTTCAAACTTCTAACTGTGTCTTGTGTTTCTGATGACAATTAAAACAAAAAAATGAAAAAGGTAAAATCTATAGATTCAAAGAGACTTAGAAAACATATCAACCAAGGACAACGTGTGGGCAGTTTAAATACTTACAATCCCAAATGTAGACACACAAACACACACACACACACACACACACAAACACACACACACACAGGCACAGAGAGAGGGAGAGAGCTCTCTCTCTCCATTCAGGAGCCCACCAAAAGTTGGTTCATTAGAACAAAAGATGCTTCTATTGCCCAGGAAATACCAAGGGATTTAGGATTTCTGTTAGGAACAAGGGTTAGAAACCAAATATTGAAACAAAAGATCATCCTGGCACCCCATTTACTCAGGAAATTACAAGAGTTTTTGAAGCTCTGTGCCAGGAACTGGAGCAGAGATGACCAAATAAATATTTCTTATTATATCACAAGTCCCATATCTTTCCTTAAAGGAAACTTTAATGACAAAAAATAAGAATATACTAACATATACTATTTACCATGTACTATGCATTATACATATCTCACTTGATATTCACAGTTACTCTATTTTATAGATGAACAGAGTGATATGATAAACTGACCAAGGTCAAACAGCTAATAAACGATGGACTTAATAATAATATTCTTATTATTGCGTTATTTAAACGATGTTGCTAGCGTTAGTTGCTTCTTGAAGGAATGTGGGCAGTGTGTGTGTATGTTTGCATGCACTATAACTGCCTCACTTAGCAAAATAAAATGTGTACTATAATACAAGTCCTTCCCATAAAAAAAGATGTAAAAATGACTAGAAAAAACTACTTTAACCACATCTTCTGAAAAGGAATACAAGCAGATGAATGGTTCTACTCTTTTTATCTAAATCCCCTTCCTACACCTCCCCTATCCAATAAAAATGATGCTAATTTTTTCTTCTGGAAAAAAATATATTTTGAGAACAGAATTGAAAGGAAATGTACTCCAATAGGATAATTGCATCACTCCAGCCTTCCTTCCGACAGAGAAGAAAGCCTCCTGAAATTACACAGCTCAAGATCTGAAAATTCAAATCACGAAATCACCAGAGTGGATGCTGAACCTCAACATGCAGTTAGCGCTGAGATCTGCAAGAAGTATTACCAGCTGTCAGTCGAAGGACATCTCCTTTACGTAGATATACCAAGAATGCAAATTATCAATGATACTTCTGGCAATTATTTTGCAGCATATACCAGAAAAGGTAAAGGCTATTCTGGATGCTACCTGATCCCGGGACATTTCAATCCTAGACAACCCTGATCTAAAATGATTCATTCTTAGATGCAGTTGTTCTCCACTTCAAGAAAACCCCAGAGGAACACTCATGTGAGTGGGTTTTTATACAGTCATGTGCCACATAACAGCATTTCAGTCAAAAACAGACCACATATACCACAATGGTCCCATAAGATTAAAATGGAGCTGAAAAATTCCTATGGCCTAGTAATTTGTGTTATAACTTCCTACATTACTCAGTAAGTAGCATACTGTACAGGTTTGTAGCCTAGGCGCAATAGGCTATACCACATAACCTAGGTGTGTAGTAGGCTACACCATCTAGGTTTATATAAATACTATATACACTCTTGGATGTTCACACAACAACAAAATCATCTATGGACATGTTTCCCGGAACATATGCCCTTCATTAAATTACAGGACTGAATTTGTAAAACTTATCAGATAGTGGATGGTAATGCCTCTCAAAATATATGAAGATCATTATGTTAAGTGAAATAAACCAGGCACAGAAAGACAAACAGCACATGTTCTCACTTGTTTGTGGGATCTAAAAATCAAAACAATTGAACTCATGAACATAGAGACTAGAAGGATGGTTACCAGAGGCTGGGAAGGGAATTAGGAAGAATGGGGAGGAGGTGGGAATGGTTAATGAGTACGAAAAAGAAAAAGAATGAATAAGACCTGCTATTTGATAGAACAATAGGGTGACCATAGTCTATAATAACTTAATTGTACATTTTTTAATAACTAAAAGAGTATAATTGGATTGCTTATAACACAAAGCATAAATGTTTGAAGGGATGGATACCCCATTATCTACGATGTGATTATTATGTATTGCATGCCTGCATCAAAACATCTCATGCATCCCATAAAAATATATACCCACTATGTATCCACAAAAATTAAAAATTAAAATGTATACATAAATATGCTTATATTTAAACTTAGAATTTCAATTTAGGAATTAAACAGAGATAATAGCACAAATCCATACATATGGGTTTGTAAGGCTTTTTGTTAAATCAATACTCTTAATAGCAAAACAAAACAAAAGAAAGAACTAAATAAATTGCGTACATAGAGTATTGACTAAACAAAGTATAATACATCCACAAAAGGGAATCAGAGGCATCCATTGCAAAGAAAGAATGATATTATATAGGACAGACATTCATCATTAGATGTGGAAAGTATATCACTGGAGAATATGGTTAATGTAAGCCATTTACATTCTAAACACATATGTAAACATTCAGAGGGTTACACAAGCCCCTCCCTGTTAAGCAATATGAATAAGCTCTAGAGATTTGCTGTACAAAATGGTACCTTTAGTAAACAATACTGTATTGCATATTTCAAAATTTGTTAAGAGGGTAGAGATCATGTTAAATGTTCTTACCACAATAAAATAAAATTGTTTTTTCATATACACACCAAAGAGAAAGTTACATAACAAATCATTGACAGTAAGTAAGTAATCTTCAAGTAAGATTAAGTAAGCTTTCACTTTGGAGTTTGTTAATTTGATTATTTTATGTGGTACATATATACCACAGAATACTATGCAGCCATAAAAAAGAATGAGATCATGTTTTTGTGGGAAAATAGATGGAGCTGAAGGCCATTATCCTTGGCAAATTCATGCAGGTACAAAAAACCAAGTACTGCATGTTTTTACTTGTAAGTGGGAGCTGAATGATGAGAATTGATGGACACAAAGAAAGGAACAACAGATACTGAGGCCTACCTGAGGGTGGAGGGTGGGAGGAGGGAGAAGAGAAGAAAAAATAACTATTGGGTACTAGGCACAGTGCTTGGGTGACAAAATAATCTGTACAACAAACCCCTGTGACATAAGTTCACCTATGTAACAAACCTGCATATGTACCCCAAACCTAAATTAATTTTTTAATCTGATTATTTTATTAGTGTATATTTCTTTTACAATCAACAGAAAATAAAGATGTTATAAAAATGTAAAAAGACAATATAACAAAAAATAACTTAGTTTTGTTGTGATATAATTATCTTAAGGAGATTTCTTGATGAAATTATTCATATGCATATATTTGAGATAGGGTCTGGCTCTGTCACCCAGGCTGGACTGCAGTGGCATGATCTTGGCTCACTGTAGCCTGGACCTCTTGGGCTCAAGCAATCCTCCCACCTCAGCCTCCCGAGTAGTCAGGACTACAAGTACACACTGCCATGTCAGGCTAATTCTTTATTTTTTGTAGAGACAGGGTGTTGCTATGTTGCCTATGCTGGTCTCTAACTCCTGAGCTCAAGCAATCCTCCCACCTCAGCCTCCCAAACTGCTGGAATTACAGGCATGAGCCACCAGGCCCTGCCCACCAAAAGATATCTTAAAAAATGAATTGTGGGGCGGAGCAAGATGGCCAAATAGGAACAGCTCCAGTCTCCAACTCCCAGCGCGAGCGACACAGAAGACCGGTGATTTCTGCATTTTCTTTTTTTTTTTTTTTTTTTTTTTTTTTTTTTTTTTTTTTTT
>NW_016804493.1:4236698-4274993 GCF_001698545.2 Rhinopithecus bieti
ATAATAGCAAAGACTTGGAATCAACCCAAATGTCCATCTGTGACAGACTGGATTAAGAAAATGTGGCACATATACACCATGGAATACTATGCAGCCATAAAAAAGGATGAGTTTGCGTCCTTTGTAGGGACATGGATGCAGCTGGAAACCATCATTCTTAGCAAACTATCACAAGAAGAGAAAACCAAACACCGCATGTTCTCACTCATAGGTGGGAACTGAACAATGAGATCACTTGGACTCGGGAAGGGGAACATCACACACTGGGGCCTATCATGGGGAGGGGGAAGGGGGGAGGGATTGCATTGGGGAGTTATACATGATATAAATGATGAATTGATGGGTGCTGACGAGTTGATGGGTGCAGCACACCAACATGGCACAAGTATACATATGTAAGAAACCTGCACGTTATGCACATGTACCCTAGAACTTAAAGTATAATAAAAATAAATAAATAAATAAATAATGAATTGTGTCAATGCATTTATACTTAGTCACAGATTATAAACTCTTTGATTTAGGGTCCCAGGAACAGGGCAACTGAAGATTACCGTGCTAAAAGCTGCTTTCAATAGAAGACCCAATAGTAATATGTCAAAAGTGTCTCTAAGTGTATAACACTGAAAATACTATAAATTTGCAAAATATATACCTCAATTTGCAAACTCCCATTCAAATCCAACTTAAACAAGCCTCTGTCTATCGTTACTTAAAATAAGGTGCAGGTGTATTTGGGTTAGCTCAGCTCCCTGCAGGTCTCTTTGGAGTCAGGGTCACCTGCTGTGCATCATGAGAGTGAATTACACCCTCAAACACAGCAAAACAGCAGCACCAAGAAGCAAAAGGCATCTAACCTGAGTCCCAGGGAAGGAGGATGGGAGTCATCGGCAAGACGTAGGTAAGAGTCAGACATGCTGACTTATATTAGGGTCTCTTGGCTTTTAATTACATTAATTCTGTTTTATTATTTAGCTTCCTTTTACAGAACCAAAGAAGATACCTTTGTAAATCTTTGGCACCCTCTTTTGGACAATCTGGTTATTTCAAAACTGAAATTTGTTTTAACGAATTGAATGTCTAAGCATGTTATAGGCAAATTGAAACCAAACACGCATTGTTGTTATTTTAGATTTTTGTGTTTTTTTAATTAATAGACTTTATTTTAAGAACATCTTCAGATTTGCAGAACAATCAAGCAGTTAGTACAAAGTTCTCTTATACGCCCCTCCCCCACAGAGCTCCCCCTATTGTTAACACCTTGCATTAGTGCAGTACATTTGTTAAAGTTAATGAAGCAATATTAACACTTTATGATTAACTAAAGTCTGTAGTGTACCATAAGGTTGTACATTTTCATGGGTTTTGACAAATTACAGGTATCCACCATTATAGTGTTACAGAGAATAATTTCACTGACAAAAGCTTCCCTATGCTTCACCTCTTCATCCTTCTTTCTTTCTTCCCTAAACCCTGGTAATCAATGATATTTTTCACTGTCTCTATAGTTTTGCCTTTTCCAGAATAACATGTAGTGAAATAAATAAATATATGTCCTTCTCAGACTGGCTTCTTTCACTTAGCAATATGCATTTAAGAGCCCTTCGTACCTTTTTGTGATTTGACAGCTCATTTATTTTTGTCACTGAATAATATTCCGTTGTATGGATGTACCAATGTTTGTTGAGCCATTCCCTACCGAGGAACATCTTGATTACTTCTGGGGTTTTTGTTGTTGTTGTTTGTTTGAGACAGAGTTTCGCTCTTGTCGCCCATGCTGTAGTGCAGTGGTATGATCTCAGCTCACTGCAACCTCTGCCTCCCAGGTTCAAGCGATTCTCCTGCCTCAGCCTCCCGAGTAGCTGGGGTTACAGGCACCCACTACCTCGTCCGGCTAATTTTTGTATTTTTAGTAGAGACGGGGTTTCACCACGTTGGCCAGGTTGGTCTCAAACTCCTGACTTCAGGTGATCCACCGGCCTCAACCTCCAAAACTGCTGGGATTACAGGTGTGAACCATCATACAGGGCCACTTCTGGTTTTTGACAATTATGAATACTGCTGATATAAGCATTTGTGCAGGGTTTTGGGGTAAAATGTAAGTTTAATTCATTTGGATATATACTGAGGAGCTTGATTCCTGTACCATATGGTAATACTATGTTTAGTTTTGTAAGAACCTGCTAAACTGTTTTCCAAAGTGACTGCTCTTTTGTATTTCCACCAGCAATGAACGAGAGGTCCTGCTGTTCTCCTTCCTCACCAGCTTTTAGTATTGTGAGGTTTTTTTGGATTTTGGCCGTTCTATTAAGTGCATAGTGATATCTCATTGTTGTTTTAATTTGCAAGTCCCTAATGACATTTCAACATGAAACTTGGAGGGGGCAAATATCCAAACCATATCCCCAACTTACAGCAATCCTAGGAAAAGCATCCCTTTAGAAGAAGCTAATTTATTTCTCAAGGTGACCTTCTCTATAAAAATGGATATGGCATACAGCAGTGTGTCCTTGAAAACTAGCTTTCTGGCTGGGTGCGGTGGCTAATGCCTGTAATCCAAGCACTTTGGGAGGCCAAGACAGGCAGATTACTTGAGGTCAGGAGTTCGAGACCAGCCTGGCAAACACAGTGAAACCCCATCTCTACTAAAAATACAAAAATTAGCTGAGCGTGGTGGCGGGGGCTTGTAATCCCAGCTGCGCTGAAGACTGAGGCAGGAGAATCACTTGAACCCCAGAGGCAGAGGTTGCAGTGAGCCGCCAAGATCGCTTCACTGCACTCCAGCCTGGGCGAGAGAGCAAGACTCTGTCCCAAAAGAAAAAAAGAGAGAGAGGAGAAAACTAGCTTTCAGTGTGAGGGTGGTGATTGAAATTAGCAATGTAGCTATTGCTGGTTTTCATGGTATAAATCTTGGAAACTTCTTGACCATTTAACAATTGGCTGTCACAGGTAGGATGTGTGATGAGTCTGAGCAGAGAGATTATGTGTTCGCTTTGCTAGCCTCCTATCCATTTTTAAATATTGATTCATAAACATTTCCCATTCTAACACTGTTATGAGCTAAAGTGTGTCCCCTAAAACTTTATATGTTGAGTCCTAACCCCCAGTACTGCAGAATGTAAGTATATTTGGAAACAGAGAGTCTTCAACAGGGTAATTAAGTAAAATGCAGTCATTGGGGTGGGCCCTAATCCATGTGACTGGTGTCTTCATAAGAAGAGCCTAGTAGGTCACAGACAGTTACAGAGGGAGGTCCACGTAAAGACACATTGAGAAGACTGCATCTACAAGCCAAGGAGGAACGCCTCAAAAAAAATAAAAAATAATAAAAAATTTTTAAAAACCTGCAGACACCTTGATCTTGGATTTTACCCTCCAGAATTATAAGAAACTAAATTTCTGTTTTCTAAGCCACCCAATCTGTAGTGCTTTTCCATGCAGCTTTGGCAAATTAATACAAACACCCATCAGAGAATGTCCCTGAGGTCCTTAAAAACAAGTGCTTCCAAAGAATGTTCATATGGCTACATTTTAGCACTAAACTTTCATTTTCAAACCATTGTTTTCTCTTTGACTATGCAGAAGCTGTTCTTGAGGCCATCTGACCAAGCATGATGCAAATAATAAATGGAGAAAGCTAGACAAGAATGTATCTGCTACCATAGGTAAACTGCTGGCTGCTTCTTGAGGACCATGAATTTTTATAATACCCAAGTCATACAAACATTAAAACCAAGTTCGTGAGAATAATTGTGGGACTGTGATGGGCCTTATAATACCTCATCATTTCTAAAGTTACGGGGACTGGCATACATCCCCAAACAAAAAGGGAAAATGGGTATAGAAAGCTGAGTGATGAGACGCTGGAAATTTGCAGAGAAGGATTTGGACTGAGCATTTCTATTAGAGCTCAATTCTCCTCCCACTTCAAGTACCAACTATAAGAAGGAACTGAGCAATTCACTTCACTTTGCAAAAGGCGTACCAATTTTCTCTCGTGTAAAACAAAGGGGAAAATTCATTGACCAATCTCTAAGCTGATATAAGCTCCCTGGATTTATAAATTATAAACGTAGAGGGGATGATACCCAACAAAAAACTCAGTTTGTGATGATGAACTTAAAAGAGGCTTGAGTCCATCTTTCCATGGCATCCACATGATGACACAGCCTATATGAAAAAAAGAAAGGCAAAGCGTACACCCAAGATTGCCATCCACTGCAATATAAGACATTGTTGAGGTCACGGCAGTGAAAATGTCAGAATTAGAACCTCCACACATTTAACTACTCCCCATAAAACAATGAAAAAAACTGACAAAAATTATCAGAAAACTTTTCAAAACTCTATAAATTAACCAACGATTTATAGCAACCCAAGGAGCATTTATTCAAAAAAAAAAAAAACCAGCTAAATTGTCACAAAACAGAAAGTTTTGGTGTCTTAACTTACCCTATTATCATCCTCCACTGTCCACCTCACCAGCAATAGCCTTGGAAACCAACACCCTGCATTCTGGTACCAGAGAGAGAAAAGGACACCATAAAAAAAATGCAATCTACAGAATGGGAGGAGATATTTGCAAATCATATATTTAATAAGGGTATAGTATCTGGAATATGTGAATAACCTTTTTTTTTTTTTTTTTTTGAGACGGAGTCTCGCTCTGTTGCCCAGGCTGGAATGCAGTGGCACGATCTCGGCTCACTGCAATCTCTGCCTCCTGGGTTCATGCCATTCTCCTGCCTCAGCCTCCCAAGGAGCTGGGACTACAGGCACCCACCCCCACACCCGGCTAATTTTTTGTATTTTTAGTAGTGACAGAGTTTCACCGTGTTAGGCAGGATGGTCTCAATCTCCTGACCTCGTGATCCACCCGCCTCAGCCTCCCAAAGTGCTGGGATAATAGGTGTGAGCCACCACGCCCGGCCATGAATAACCTTTAAAAATTCAATAACAAAAACACAAATAATTGGAAGTCCTAGCTAGAGCACAATCAAACAAGAGAAAGAAATAAAGAGGATCCAAATTAGAAAGGAAGAAGTCAAATTATCCTTATTTGGAGATGATATGATCTTATATTTGGAAAAAACTAAAGACTGCAACAAAAAAAAATTAAAGCTGATAAACAACTTCAGGAAAGTTGTGGGATACAAAATCAACATATAAAAATCAGTAGCATTTCTATATGCCAACAGTGAAAAATCTGAAAAAAAATCAAGGAAGTAATCCCATTTACAATAGCTACAAACAAAATAAAGTACCCAGGAATTAACCAAAGAAGTGAAATATCTTTACAATGAAAACTATGAAACATTGATGCAAGAAATTGAAGAGGACAAAAAAATGGAAATACATTCCATGTTCATGGATTAGAGGAATCAATAGTGTTAAAATGCCTATACTACCCAAAGCAATCTATAGATTCAATGCAATCCCTATCGAAATACCAATGACATTCTTCACAGAAATAGAAAAAGCAATCCTAAAATACATATGGAACCACAAAAGACCCAGAATAGCCAAAACTATCCTAAGCAAAAAGAACAAAACTGAAGGAATCACATGACCTGACTTCAAATTATACTGCGGAGCTACAGTAACCATAACAGCACTGTATTGGCATAAAACTGACACACAGACCAGTGAGGCAAAATAGAGAACCCAGAAATAAATCCACACATCTACAGTGAACTTATTTTTGACAAAGGTGCTAAGAACATACATTGGGGACACAATCGTCTCTTCCATAAATGGTGTTGGGAAAGCTGTATATGCATAGAAGAAAATGAAACTAGACACCTACCTCTCACCTTATACAAAAATCAAATCCAAATGGATTAAAGACTTGAACCTAAGACCTTGAACTATGAAACAACTAAAAGGAAATATTGGGGAAACTCTCCAGAACATTGGACGGGGCAAAGATCTATTGGCTAATATCCCAAAAGCACAGGCAACCAAAGCAAAAATGGACAAACAGGATCACATCAAGTTAAAAAGCCTCTACACAGCAAAAGAAACAATCAACAAAGTGAAGAGACAACCCACAGAATGGGAGAAAATATTTGCAAACTACCCCCTCTGACAAGGGATTAATAAACAGAATATATAAGGAGCTCAGACAATTCTATAGGAAAAATTGAATAATCCCATTTTAAAATGGGCAACAGATCTGAATAGACATTTCTCAAAAGAAGACATATAAACGACAAACAGATTTAGGAAAAAGTGCTCGATGTCACAAATGATCAGAGAAATGCAAATCAAAATACAATGAGATATTATCTCACCCCAGTTAAAATAGCTTATGTCCAAAAGATAGGCAATAACAAATACTGGAGAGGATAAGGAGAAATGGGAACCCTTGTACACTGTTGGTGGGAATGTAAATTAGGGAACCACTATGGAAAACAGTTTGAAGGTTCCCAAAAAACTAAACACAGAGCTACCATACGCTTCAACCATCCCATCCTAGGTGTACACCCAAAAGAAAGGAAATCAGTATATCCAAGGGATATCTGCACTCACATGTTTCTTGCAACACTGTTCATAATAGCCAAGATCTGGAAGCAGCCTAAGTGTCCATCAACAGACAAATGGATAAAGAAAATGTGGTACATGTGCACAATGGAGTACTATTCAGCCATAAAAAATAATAGGATCCTGTCATTTGCAACAACATGGATGGAACTGGAGGTCATTATGCTAAGCAAAATAAGTCAGGCACAGAAAGACAAACTTCACATGTTCTCACTTATTTGTGGGACTTCAAAATTAAAACAATTGAACTCATGGAGATAGAGAGTAGAAGGATGGTTACCAGAGGCTGGGAAGGGTAACAGAGCACAGGGTGGGGTAGTGGGGATGATTAATGGGTACAAAAAAGTGTTAGAAAGAATGAATAAGACCTAGTGTTTGTCAGCATAACAGGGTGACTATAGACAAAAAAATAATTTAATTGTACATTTTAAAACAACTAAAAAAGTATTATTGGATTGTTTGTAACACAAAGGATAAATGCTTGAGGCAATGGATATCCCATTTTCCCTGATGCAATTATTACACATTGCATGCATATATCAAAATATCTCATATATTCCACAAATAATTATACCTCCTATGTACCCACAAAAAAATAAAATTTAAAAAAGACAAACAACAAAAATAAAAAATGAGAAAGAGTTCAAAGGGACATTAGATAGATGGATGGATGGATAGATAGATGATAGATAGATAGATAGATAGATAGATAGATAGATAGATAGATGATAGATAGAGAGAGCAAATACTCACATGAGAAAATGCTCAACATCCCACCAGGGAAATAAAAATCAAAGCCACAATGAGGTACCCATTTATACCTACTAAAATAGCTATCATTTTGAAAATGGAAAATAACAAGTGTTATAAGGATGTAGAGAAGCTGGAACCCTCATACATCGCAGGTAGAGATGTAAAATTGCACAGCTGCTGTGAGAAACAGTTTGGCTATTATTCAAAAAGGTAAACACAGAGTTACCATACGATCCAGCAATTCCACTCCTAGATATACTCGAGAGAAAGGAAAACATGTGTTCATTCACACAAAAACTTGTACATGTTCATAATAGCCAAAAAAGTGGAAACAAAGCAAACGTCTATCAACTTATGAACATGTAAATAAAATGTAGGACACTTAGACAATGGCATAGTGTTCCAATATTTAGAAACATGAAATACTGATACATGCTACAACATAGATGAACCTTTAAAACATTAAGTGAAAGTAGCCACACACAAAAGAACGCATATCATTTGACTCAGTTTAAATGAAAAGTCCAGAATAAACAAATGCCTAAAGACAGAAAGTACAGTCATGGCTTCCTCTTTTTGAGAGTAGGTGAAAATATTCCAGAATTTGAAAGTCATGATGATTGCACAACCTTGTGAATCTACCCAAACCCATAAATTGTACACTTTAAAATGGTGAATTTTATGGTGTGAATTACCTTCTAATTTTTAAAAAGGACATACAATTAAACCAAATATTGTCACCAATTCCAAAAGCATGGGACAAGCCAGCCACATCACTAAAAACGAGGAAAACACCAGCAATGTGGCTTCTCCGATTTTGACACATATTTTCCATCTTTCAAAAGTCCAATAGCGTTGCCAATAAAGCATTTTCATTTTAAGCTTCATAATAAGCCGGTCCATTGTTGTCATCATTCCTCGTCTGACATGTGATTTTATTTTATTTCCACAACACAGTGAATTTTGATAGATCACAGTAATTTCAGTCCATGAGGATCTTTCAACTGTAGGAGTGAATTAGAAAGATATTTTTATATTGCCTATTTGAGATAACAGGTCCTAGCACCATGCTTCAGGCAAAATACATCAAAAGAATGAACTGAAGGTTAAGTTTCCTTTTAGATCTCAATTTTTATAACATCACAAAAATTCTTGCCTGAAAGCAACCAAATTATTCAACTGCAAGACATTCTATATTCACCTCATTCAGCCTGAGGGAAAGAACAAAGTCAGTAACTGGAGACACCTCTAAGGTTGAGGTGCATTCATCTTCTCATTATGCTCTTATGAGCCTCCAATCCCTGAATACAACACCAATACCCTCCGAGAGAAAATGCAAGTAAAAGCTTTTTGAAAAGCTTTCTATTATGTCGTATTTGCAAAGGTAATTCTCACGTGAAAAGAAGCAATAAGAAACTCCAGTAATGAAATTTAAATACCATGTAAAACAATTATTACCATTTTATCCTACCCAAATCAGTCAATTAAATGGAACGCTCTCTCTAAATTAGTTTTAGATAGCATTTAATCCCAATTTAATAAAAAAATTACTTTGTGTATGTACTTGTTTCTGGGCAGAAAGTCTCTTGCTGTGATTATGAAGTCTTCCAAAGGCAAGGCTACTGAGCCCTTTGCCTCTAACGCTGTTTACTGGAGAGCAGTGTTTGCACTCAGCTTAAGGTGGCTCTGTGGGGAGCCCAGAGGTGTTTATTTACTGAACTACCTAGAGATCCTTATTATAAGATGATTTCAAATATAAGGGAATCCACTGACACATTATTCAGAAGCAACTTTAATGACAAATTTATATTTGATCAGGTCCTTCCTGGCTTCCATCTGTTTCCGTAGGGTCTGGTCCTGTGCTACGCAGACAGAGCCCCCTGGGGTTGTGCAACACTGTGGTACTGCTGAATAAATACTTCTTGATATTGATGATGACGACAATGGGTGTGACATCAGGTACTATGATGCACGTTCATTTATGCACATGGTTAATGATTTTGTATTGATCCCTCCATTTGTGCCAGGTCCTATCTGGGCATTGGCGACACAATGATGAACAAGAAAGGCAAGACCCCTGACCTCAAGCAGCTTTACATTTTGGTGAAGGGAGACAGAAAATAAACACAGCAGAAGTGAGTAAGACCATTTCAGACACTGGTAAGTGCTATGGAGACAACACAGTTGAATCACGAGAATGGAAGTGACAGGGCAGGACTATTTATTCACAAAGGCTCACTGAAGTGCACAGAGGCGGCCAGCCCATCAGGCAGTCCTGCAACTTCTAAGACCAGTGGAGTGCCTATGCTGAGAGCACCAGGAAAACATGAAAGAGTCCAGGAATAGATGTTTGAAGGCCACCTAAGGAATCAGTGTACCAATAAAAACTTTCAACTCACATCAGGATTACACCAGGGTCTGCTTTTTAAAAGTCCCCCACTACACTTGGTGGGCGTTCCTTTATACACACAGTAGCTCTGTCCTATTTCAGCTTTCAAAAGGTAGTCAGCTAAAGACTGGCTACAATTCTGATATTTCACTATGACATAAAAAACACTTTGGGGTTTGTCTGGAAGACAGAATTAAAGAACTGTGAATCCTGAAATATCCCACTGAACTGCTGCTAACACTATCACACTCAGAGGTAAGGAAGGAGATGTAATTTTCCAATCAACAAATTCGCAAGGTCAACATGCAATTGCAGGGAGTGGGAGGTTAGCTGCAGATGGGTCCAGGTATAAGCTATGTACAATCATGACTCCATAGATACCTATTTTAGAACTTTACATGATAATAATTAAGTGTCAAATCTTCACTGGATTTGTGTTATGTCTTTTATGTAGTCAATGTGATTTTTTTTTTTTTTTTTTTTGAGATGGAGTTTTGCTCTTGTCGCCCAGGCTGGAGTGCAATGGCATGATGTCAGCTCACAGCAACCTCCGCCTCCCAGGTTCAAGCGATTCTCCAGCCTTAGCCTCCCAAGTAGCTGGGATTACAGGAGTCCACCACCATGCTTGGCTAATTTTTGTATCTGTAATAGAGACGGGGTTTCTCCACCTTGGTGAGGCTGGTCTCCAACTCCCGACCTCAAGTGATTCACTGCCTTGGCCTCCCAAAGTGCTGGGATTACAGGCGTGAGCCACCGCACCTGGCCTGTCAATGTGATTTTTATAAAGAGTAATTTATAATTTCCTGGGAGAAAGGTAACTGCAAAACTGAGGCAGACCATGGCATACTTCTGGGTACATTTGGGAAAGTCAATTTCTTGAGTGAAGTGGCCATGATCATCTGGAAGACTAATGGGTGGACAAAGAAACGCAGAGATGAATGCCAACTCCAGTCTTTTCAGCAACATCGACATCACTGGGGCAGATAACATAGGTCAAATATTCCAGTGTACCTTTGTTCCTTACATGTTATTTTGGTTTTGGTCTTAGATTTTTCTCATATTGCATATTTGAGACCAACATATTGTATATTTGAGACCAATGCTAACAACAGCTAGATGGGCTCCACCTGAGTACCGCTGTCACCTTCCTGTCCTGTCCTGTTCCCTCTTATCCATCTCAAAAATACAATGTATTTCTCCTACCACACTACATCAGACTGTCCTCTGGCCTCTGCCCTACATCGTCTCTTCCACTTCATCCCACTCACTGGTACTCCATCGTTGTAACTCAGGCGAGATGACAACATTTCCAGGCAGTGTCTTCACCCTCTAAGCTGGGGTTGAGATTCCCAGTACAAGCCCTGTAGCATTTCCATACCTTCAGTGTAAGCGTTTCAGCTGGTCTGGCTGTTCCACCAGACCAGGGGCTTCTAGAGGCCAAGGACAGGCTGCCTGAAGACTCCCAATAAATGTTGTTGAAGAAAAGGACTCACTAGTTTGTAGCATGCTCCCACCTGCCGTCAACTCAATCCACTGAATTCTCTTTTCCTTTTTCTTTCTTTCTTTTTTTTTTTCAGTTATTTTACTACACTGATGTAAATCCGCTGGATTCTCTCTCTGCTCCTGTATTCAGTGAGTTGAAATATCACAGGCCACATGACTTCTGGAAAACTCCACTGTACACTCATAGTAGAGTGAGAATCAAAAAGACAGGTAATATTTTGCTGTTATTATTAAAATAGAATTGACTCTGTAGAATCTCTGAAAAGATTGTTAGGCCCTGCAGGGGTCCCCACCCCACTTGCAGAACCACTGGTCTGGAGGATTAGATGTCACACAGGTGCTTTTTCTCAGACATTCACAAGGAGCACATCATTTCCCAACTCTCCTCAGGGAGCCATCGGAAAGGTCCATGTTAGTTAAGCCATCTTACCCTCTCTAACAATTAGGCAGTAGAATCAGTCACAGAATTGTCTCCTTGAGATAATTCTAACCAATGTTACTTTTGAATGCCGGACTTTTTAAACAATAATTGTTGGCCAGATGCGGTGGCTCATGCCTGTAATCCCAACACTTTGGAAGGCCGAGGTGGGCAGATCAAGAGGTCAGGAAATCGAGACCATCCTGGCTAACACAGTGCAACCCAATCTCTACTAAAAGTACAAAAATTAGCTGGGCATGGTGGCGGGCGCCTGTAGTCCAGACACAAATGAATGTCGATGACTGCCCTCAAAAATATATTTAAATCCCCTATAGGTGAAAAGTTTCCCTAACAAGTGTATCGTATCTACTACTGACCCTAGTGAGGAACACACCATAAATCATTTCCATCTATAGCATGTATTATTTTAGGCAAAATATCTTTACCAATTTTACACTGAGGTAAAAATTCCACAATAACAGATATAGGAATAAAATGGAACTCAATAAAACAGACTGGTATACCCAAACCAAGACCAAATATATAATTCCGTGTATCTCTCAGAAGAACCTAGAAACGCTTTGCAGGGTTCCCTTGCTGAAAAGAATCTCAGCTGTATAACATTGCCACCTAGTGGTAGATTGCAAAACACAGTAACTCAAAATAATCCTGACCACCATTTCAAAGATGCGTAATAGGCTCCTGAATAAAATAAACCAAAATATTTCACCCCAAAATATATGGCTATTCATAGGGGCTTGAAATATAATATAATCATGGCTAAAAGGCTGTCTTTTGTAGGGAGATTTGCATCTGTAAAGGATCTGCCTTGAGGCAAGTGTGGTGGCTCACACTGGTAATCTCAACATTTTGGGAAGCTGAGGCAGGAGGATGACTTGAGCCCAGGAGTTTGAGATCAGCCTGAGCAACATAGTAAGACCCCTATCTCTATTTATAAAAAATTTAATTTAGAAAAAAAGCCAGAGAATCTGCCTTAATGCAGCCATGCTTTCTCTGAGGCTCTCCCTTGCCTGGCTCGAGGAGAGATAATCTGAGAGTCTGGCATCTTTAGAGGTCTGCAAGAAACATACCATCTATTGTTTCTGAGGGCTGATACCTGTGAAGTTTCATCTACATAATGAGATCACCTTTGCTAGCCAGGCCTCCTCTTCTCTCCCTCCCATAATCTGTCTTGTTATTATAATCTACTTTACCACCTCTGTTAGTCTGTGCTTGCATTGCTATAAAGAACTACCTGAGACTGGGTAATTTAATAAGAAAAGAGGTTTAATTGGCTTCATGGTTCTACAGACTGTACAGGAAGCAGGGCTGGGGAGGCCCCAGGAAACTTACAATCATGGCAGAAGGTGAAGGTGAAGCAGGCACGTCTTACATGGTGAAAGCAGGAGTAAGAGAGTGAAGTGGGAGGTGCTACAAACTTTTAAACAACCAGATCTCATGAGAACTCACTCACTACCACGAGAACAGCAAGGGGGAAATCCACCCCCACGATCCAATCACCTCCTACCAGACCCCTCCTCCAACATCGGGGATTACAATTCCACATGAGATTCGGGCAGGGACACAAACCCAAACCATGTCACCACCATAACCAGTTTTGGGCCATGCTCTGAGGCCCCATTCTTTTTATAACCTCAAGGTGATATATAAGTTTCTGTAGCCCATTAGAGGGTTGCGATAATCACTCTGTAATTTTCCCCACATGCACACTAATAAATTTGTATGCCATTTCTACTATTATTCTGCCCTTTGTTATGATTTTTCAGTGACTCTTCAGAGGGTAAAGAGGAAGCTTTCCCTTGGCCCTTACGTTAGGCTCTGGCCATGATGGTATAACGGAAACCAGACTTCCTTTCCACCAGAAATAAACAAAAACCAAAGATATGACACAGTGGCTTGCCAGATGCTGGACATCAGGCAATAAATGATCATGTGAAACAGGAAACAAAGAAGTTAAGACCTACAAGTGTCCCCAGATTACTGCCTTGAAAGAGATTCCAGGCCACCACAGTGCAAGGAGAAGGAACCCAGGGGGAGCCTGGTGGACTCCCACAGTGAAGAAGACAGAGCTGAGAGACCAGGAAGACCCAGGTGACTGGAATAGAAGGGAAAGAGTACCAGAAAGCAGAGAATTGCACAGAGAACAAATGTGGAGAGCTACAGAAGGCTACCTCTAACACTCAGATGAATATAATTAGTATATGTGTGAGTAAACCACTCAAGCCAGGAAAAGAACCACCTGAGAGGATGAGATGCAGTGCCTGGAGCTCAGGCAGGATGGAAAAGAGTACCTGCCCCTTCCAGCCAAAATGGAAACCTCCAGATTCATGAGACATTGAGTAGAGTACACAGAAAGTTCATGCATCAGTAGAAAGAAATAATTAACCCTAGACTGAGCACTTCTTTGATTCTGCCTCTTAAAAAATCTTAAAAGCAAGAACTGAAACTATTTAAACTGTTTCCAAGTTACTCAGCTGCATCCCAGAACAGAGCCATAAATATTTATAAGAATACCAAAATATCTAATATCCAACAAAGACATTAGAACTCACACTGTTTGGCATCCAATCAAAAGTCACAAAATGTAAGGAAGCAGAAAAACACAACTCATAGAATAATCATCAAGCAATCAAAATTTACAACAGACACAGATGTTATAATTGGCAGAGGAGAAAAATAAAAGTTATTGTAACTATTCCATGCATACAGAAGTTTAAGCAAAAAAAAAAAGGATGATATAAAAGACCCAAATTGAGCTTCTAGAAATAAAAACTACAAAGTGTGAGATAAAAAATACACAGGATAAAATTAACTGCAGATTAAACATTGAAGAAGAAAGGGTTAGTGAGTTTAAAGATAACAAATGAAACTATATGAAAGAAAGCAGAAAGAAAAGAGAATATTTTTAATGAACAGCATCAGTGAGATATGGGCCAATTTCACATAGCATGTAATTGGAATCTTTGAAGAGGGTTGGAGGTGGGGATTGAGAAAATATTAAGGAAAATATAGCTGAGATTTTTCCAAATATTATGAAAACTATGACCTACAGATCCAAAATGTTCAACAAAGCCCAAGCACAAGAAACATGAAGAAAACTACACTAAGACATATGGTCATTATATTGCCTAGAACAGTGACAGAGAACACATTAAAAGCAGCCAGATGGGGGGAAAACACACATGTTACTAGAGAAGGAAAATGGTAAAGACGATAGCAAATCCCTTGTTGAAAATAATGTCAGCTAGAAAACAGTGAAGCAACATTGTTAAAGTACTGCAGGAAAACCGTCAACCTAGACTTCTGTATCCAATAAAATAAAATATCTTTTTTAAACGGTGAAGTAAAGTCTTTCTGAGAAACATACCTGTGTGCTCACTCACCCATTTAATATAGAAGGGTGGGATTTCAGTCTGTGCAGGGGGCAGGACAGGGTGGTCAAATGGGGGCCTGCAATGTGCCTTCTGCATGGCAAGTTGTCCTGGGGCCACAACTCCAGGGCCAGGGCGGTAAAGCGCTACAGCTGGTGGGGAGGTGGCAGGAAGCCCTGACTCCACGCTCGGGTGTCAGGTTTTTTGTTTTTGTTGAAATGAGGTCTCATTATGTCACCCAGGCTGGAATGCAGTGGCCGGATCTCAGCTCACTGCAAGCTCCTGGGTTGATGCCATTCTCCGGCCTCAGCCTCCGGAGCAGCTGGGACTACAGGCGCCCGCCACCTCGCCCGGCTAGTTTTTTGTATTTTTTAGTAGAGACGGGGTTTCACCGGGTTAGCCAGGATGGTCTCAATCTCCCTACCTCATGATCCACCTGTCTTGGCCTTCCAAAGTGCTGGGATTACAGGCTTGAGCCACCGCGCCCAGCCTATTCCTTTACTTTCTTATGAGATATATAAAATCATACAAATATTATCATATATATACACACATATGGGCTATATGTTATATATAAAAGATATATGAGATAAACATATATCTTTTATAGATATGAAAGAGTATGTTTTAAATGTTTTGGTCACAAAATTGGCAAATGAGGTGATGGATTTATTAATTTATTTGATTTAATCATTCAACAATGTAAACATAGATCAAAATATCACATTGTATTCCATAAATATTTAATATATACATTATGAATTTGTCAATTTAAAATAATTTTTAAACTATTTTTTATAATATTGTAATAGTGGATGCATGACATTATACATTTGTCAAAACCCACAGAACTATACAACACAGACTGAACCATAATGTAAATATAGACTTCAGTTAACAATAATGTATCAATATTTATTCATCAATTGTAATAAATGTGCCACACTAAAGCAAGATGTTAGTTATAGGGAAAACTTTATGGGGAGAGAGGAAGGATATATAAAATTCCCTGAACTTCATGCTCAATTTTCTGTAAACCTAAAACTGTTCTATATAGCCTAAAATAAAATCTAAATGTTTAACTTAAAAAGTAAAACTGAACATCTGAATATTGTAATGTGGTAACTCTGAAAATCAGATTATCTCCCTTACCCAGGGTTTAATGTTCTTGTTTATTGAAGACCACAGTCATATAATTAGTGAGTTTTCTAAACATTTTTTGCAGACTATATTTTGTATCAAGTGTGGTTGTTGAAGTTTCTGTTCCTTTAGCTTGTGTTCAACTAACAGGGATTTCTTTGAATGCAAGGAATATTTTTAAGTCATCTTACTCTTGATTCAGCATTTAGTTAGTTGTTAGAAATCTTTGATTGTTTTAGAGTTCTGACAAAGTTTGTTCTGACAGTTTCTGCTTGTTTTTCCAGGTTTCTTAGAGAAATGTGTGCTTGGAGCTGTCTACTCACCATTTTGCTGATGTGACTTTCTTCACTCTCACTGTATTTTAATCTGGGGAACGTGGTGATCAGGCATATGGGTAAGGCAATTTCTTACCCGTAGTCTCTGCATTTCAGGTTTTAAGGTTTGAATCACTGAGATACTGGGTTCTTGAGGTTTTAATGCTACTTAGTACCTTGCCTCTTAGCTCCTCAAAATGATTTCATGATTCTAGTAAGAAACAACACCCCTCTCAGATGCTGGAGATTCATCATCTCATGAAGTTCTGAAATGTGACTAAATACAGACTGCTAGAGAGAAAAACAGCCCATGGTATGCTTTGAATATGCATGTTTTCTCTTAGGTGTAGCTGCAGAGAAAAGGAAGCTGGTTTATGGCTTTATATTCTCTTTATTAAATACAGAATGTGGTCACCAAAAGAAGAGGTGGAACGGATCATCTCTCTGTACTGCCGTTGCTGCCTCTGTCTCATCTCATCGTTTTGCAAATTAGAATATTGCATGGCTGATGAAGTCACCGTCCAAGTGTTGCTGTGCAGTGTACTGTATGATCCGCATTCTTTTCTACAGTGAGCAGCTGAGTCACTTTTCACTAGGCTCTTTGGAATTTCAATTCTGCCTGTTTCTCCAACAGACTCAATGAGCCACGGCATCTATGATCAATATATTTCAGGTTGCTCTGTTTTCTGTATTTGTTTGCCAGCCATCAATATCTATGCCTCATGATTTGGTTTGGTTTTTCACATTTTTCTCCAAACAACATTTATAGTGTTTATTCCATCTCTGTTTTCTGTAATTTATCTGTATTACATCTGCATGAATGGCCAGATATCTTTTTTCAGACATATTCAAGCCCATGCAGGGAGAATAAGATCATGTATTCTTGGCTATGAGTAAAGTAAGTTTTCAAAAGTGGAAGGTAAGCTCATGAATGGAAATGAAGAAATTAGAACATTTCCTTGATCTCTACCCTAGATTCATCCAATAACCTGATTAGGGTTTTTTTCAATTTTTTTATTGACACACAATATATTATACATATTTTGGGACATATGTGATAATTTGATACATTCATATAATGTGTAAAGATCAAATCTGGGTAACTGGAATATCCATCACCTTAAATATTTGTCTTTCTTTATGCTGAGAACATTAAAATTATTCTCTTCTAGCTATTTTGAAATGTATAATTGATTATTGTTAACTACAGTCATTCTACTGATCTGTCTAAACACCAGGTCTTATTTCTTCTATCAAACTGTATGTTTGTACTCATTAATCAACTTCCCTTCCCCCTTTTACTCTTCCTGGCCTCTGATAAGCACTTCCTGGCCTCTGATAAGCACCTTATCTCCATGAGATTCACTTTTTTAGCTCCCACAGGCAAGAATATCAGACATTTATCTTTCTATGCTTGGCTTATTTCATTTAACATAATGGCCTCCAGTTCCATTCATGTTGCTGCAAGCGACAGGATTTTATTCTTTTTTGTAGCTGAATAATATTCTGTTGTAGGTATGTACCACATTTATCCATTGATGGACATTTAGATTAATTCCATATTTTGGCTGTTGTGAATAGTACTGCAATAAGCATAGGAGTGCAGATATCTCTTCAATAATATTGATTTTCATATATATATATATATATATATATCTCCAGTAGTGGAATTGCTGGACCATATGGTAGTTCTATTTTTCGTTTTCTGAGAAAGCTCCATACTGTCTTCCATAGTGGCTGTACTAATTTACATTCCCACCAACAGCTTTTGAGAGTTCCCCTTTCTCCACATCCTCACCAGCATCAGTTATTTCTAGTCTTTTGATAAAAGACATTGTAACTAAGGTAAGATTGATTCAGCAGGGCAGGTGAGCCCCACAGTGTTCTTGACTTTGCCTAGGAAATAATTCAAGGGCAAGCAGGAGGTGGAAGAAAGCTTTATTGAAGAGGCAGTGTTACAGCTTCGTGACTGCTCCTCAGGGCAGGGCTACCTTCTAGGCAGAGAGTAGCAGCTTAGGGCAGTTTTGCAGTCATATTTATACCCATTTTAATTGCATGCAGATTAAGGGGTGGTTTACACAGACATTTCTAGGGAAGGGGCACTAACTTTGGGGTCATCCGGTCATTGCTATAGAAAGGGGTAGTAACTCCTGGGTGTTGCCATGGCAATGGTAAATTTATATGGCACATTAGTGGGTGAATCTGATTAGAAAACTGCTACCACCACAGCCCTGTTTTAGTTAGTCCTCAATCTAGTCCAGTGCCCAAGTCCCGCCTCTAGAATCAAGTCCTGCCTCCTACGTTAAGATGATATCTCACTGTGGTTTTGATTTGCATTTCTCTAATGATCAATGATGGTTATTTTTAATATACTCATTGGTCATTTGTATGTCTTCTTTTCAGAAATGTCTGTTCAAATCTTTTTCTTGTTTTTTAATTGGATTTTGTATTCTTGCTATTGAGGTTTTTTTAGTTGCTTATGTATTCTGGTTATTAATCCTAGTCAGACGTATAGTTTGCAAATATTTTCCCCCATTCTGTGGGTTATCTCTTCACTTTGTTGATTGTTTCTTTTGCTGCTTTTTAGTTTGATGTAGTCCCATTTGTCTATTTTTACTTTTGTTGCCTGTGTTTTTGAGGTCTTACACACAAAAAAAAATATTTGCCCAGATCAATATCCTGGAGCATTTCCCCGAAGTTTTCTTCTGGTAGTTTTATAGTTTTGGGTCTTATATTTAGGTCTTCAATCCATTTTGATTTTATTTTTGTATAGAGTGAGAGATGGGGGTCTACCTTCATTCTTCGGCATATGGCTATCCAGTGTTCCCAATACCATTTGTGGAGAAGACTGTCCTTTCCCCACTGTATCTTCTTTGTTGAAAATGAGTTGATTATAGGCCAGGTACAGTGTCTCACACCTGTAATCCCATCACTTTGGGAGGCCAAGGCAGATGGATCAGACCAGCCTGGCCAACATGACAAAACACCATGTCTACTAATAATACAAAAATTAGCTGGGCATGGTGGTACAAGCCTGTAGTCCCAGCTACTCAGGAGACTGAGGCACAATAATCACTTGAACCCACGAGGCGGAGGTTGTAGTGAGCCGAGATCACCCCACTGCGCTCCAGCCTCGGCAACAGAATGAGACTCTGTCTCATTTAAAAAAAAAAAAAGAGATGCAGCTGGAAACCATCATTCTTAGCAAAGTATCACAAGATATCCACAAGAACAGAAAACCAAAACACCGCATGTTCTCACTCTAGGTGGGAACTGAACAATGAGATCACTGTGGGACTCGGGAAGGGAACATCACGCACTGGGGCCTATCATGGCGAGGGGGGAGGGGAGGAGGGAGGGAATTGCACTGGGGAGTTATACAGTGATATAAATGATGGAATTGATGGGTGCTGACGAATTGATGGTGCAGCACACCAACATGTGCATACAGTATATCATATGTAACAACCTGCACGTTATGCACATGTACCTTAGAACTTAAAGTATAAAAAAAAAAAAAAAAAAAAAAAAAAAGAAAATGAGTTGGCTATAAATGCAATTGGGTTTATATCTGATTCTCTATTCTGTTCCCGTTATTCTATATGTCTGTTTTATTCCAGTGCCAAGGCTTTTTGTTATGATAGTTTTCTAGAATTTTTGAAGTCAGATAATAAGGTCCTCTAGCTTGTCTTCTTGATCAGGATTGCTTTGGTTTTATTCGGGTCTTTTGTAGTTCTATGTACATTTTAGGAGTTTTTTTTATTCTGTGAAGAATGTCTTGATATTTTCATAGAGAAATTGCATTGAATCTGTAAATGGCTTTGGGTAGTTATTGGCCATGTTAACAATATTAATTCTTCCAATTCATGAGCTGAACTATCTTTCCTTTTTTGTGTCCTCTTCAATTTTCTTATCACTCTTTTATAGTTTTCTTGTATAGGATCTTCACTTGATTACATTGATTCCTGGGTATTTTAATTCTTTGTAGCTATTGGTAAATGGATTGTTTTCTTATTTGCTTTTCAGATAGCGTCACTGTTTCTTATATAAATGCTCCTGTTTTTGTATGTTGATTTTGTATCCTGCAACTGCGCTGAATTCATTTATAAGTTCTAAACACTTTTTCGATGGAGTCTTTTTGGTTTTTTCCTAAATATACGATCATGTCATCCTGTGAAATAAGGCTAATCTGACTTCTTCTTTTTTATTCGGATGCCCTTGATTTTTTTCTCTTGCCTGACTGCTCTAGCCAAGATTCCAGCATTATGTGAATTAAAGTAGTGAAATAAGCATCCTATCGTGTTCCAGATCTAGAGGAAAGGCTTTCCATTTTTCCCCATTCAGTACGTTAGTTGGGGGTCTGTCACATATGCCCTTGATGATTTTGAGGTATGTTTCCTTCTATACCCAGTTTTTTTGAGACTTTCTGTATGGAAAATATATAGCGATTTTTCTTTTTGCTTTTCCTTTCCTTTTTAAAAAAAATATATTTTTTTTTTTTTTTTTTTTTTTTTTTTTTTTTTTTTTTTTTTTTGACAGGTCTGGGCTCTATCCACCCAGGCTAAGTGCAGTAGTGCAATCCACAGCTCACTGCAGCTTCAACTTCCTGGGCTCAAGCAATCATAAGATCATCCCACCTCAGCTCCCAAGTAGCTGATGACTGCAGGCCCTTGCCCCACACTGGGCTAATTTTTGCTCTTCTTTGTTAGAGACAAGGTTTCACTGTGCCTGATCCAGGCTAGTCTTGAAACTCCTGGCAGGACTCAAGCCAGTCTGCCTCCTCAGCATCCAAAAATGCTGATATTACGGGTGTGACCACTGTGCCTGGCAAGGATGTAGAATTTGATCAAATGTTTTTTTGACATTCTATTGAAGTGATCATAGAGTTTGTTCCTTGGGTCCATTAATGTGAAGTACATGTTTATTGATTTGCATATGTTGAGCCATACTTACATCCATAGGATGAATCCCACTTGGTCATTGTTGAATGATCTTTTAATGTGTGCTTGAATTTGGTTTGCCTAGTAATTTTGTTAAGAATGTTTAACATCTCATTCATCAGTGACATGGGCCTGTAGTTTTCTTTTTCTGCATGTCCTTGTCCTGGTTTTGGTATCAGGTTCAACGTACACCTCATAGAATGAGTTTGGAAGTGGTCTCTCACACTTCATTTTTTTAAGATTGAGTATAAGTGGTATTAGTCATTCCTTTAAATGTGTGGATAGAATTCAGCAAGTGAAGCCAATGGGTAACTGTCCTTTTCTTTGTAGGAGAGACTTTTTATTAATGGTTTAATCTCATTAATATTATTGGTTTGTTAAGTTTTCTATTCTTCATGCTCAGTTTGTGGTCCAGGAATTTATTCCATTTCCTTTAGCATGTTTTCCAGTTCGCATATCATTTCAGAATCATACTCTAATGACTCTATATTTCTGCTAGCTCAGTTGTTTCTTGTCTCACTTTTGTTGTCCTTAGTTTTATTTATTTGGTCTTCTCTCGTTTTTTCTTAGTCTAGCTAAAGGTTTGGGATCAATTTTATTTATCTTTTAAAAAAAACCAACTTCTCATTTTGTTGATTTTCTATATTTTGGGGGTTTTTTGTGGGGTTGTTTTGTCTTGAAACTGAGACGTCACTGTCACTATGCTTACTGGGTCCTTTTGGCCCTATGAAATTGGGTCTCACTGTGTCCCTAAGAAACTGGGTCCCTCCCTAATGTCACTATGGTATCTCTGCACAGCGAACCAAGATGGTGTGGAGGTGGTGGTCCCACCTTGACCTCGCTTTTTCCAGTGAGAAAACCCTGGAATCAAGGGGAAATTTCCCTGCATGCCTTGGTGGTGACAGATGAGAGGGAGGATGTTATGGATATGGAAGTCCATTCTCCTTACTGTATGCTAGATTTTTTCACTTCTCCATGGCCTGGGAACTGTCTCATTCCCATAGTGGAATTCGGATATTGCTAGTGATCATCTCAGCACTACATATTTGCTTTTTGGTTTTCTGGGCAGGGGAGTGAAGCCAGCTTGGCTTCTCTTGCCCATTTTGGAACCAGAACTGATTAGGTTTTGAAATCATTCGGGGTATTTTTTCATTTAAATGTTTTATAATTTTATCAAAGTATACAAGTATATCCAAAACTATACAAATAATACACAGTCCTGTGAGACTAGCCTGTCCGCTCCCAGTTTCCTTCATGCAGAAACATGCCCCTACATTATAAATATTGTTATATTTATAATAAAAATATTATATATAATATTTAATGTGTAATTATATTTATATTATATTTATATTTTATAGATTGAGAAATTTATGTAACTATTGCCTTACCAGTTTGATAAATAAAAGATATACCTCACAGTTATTCTGTTAACTTCAGATAATATATATCTTTGTTCCCCATTATGCAAAATTAAGATACTAACAACCCTATTGTTTTCTTTAATTCAGCAACTCCCCCCTCAACCTTCCAGCTTCTCTCAAATAGAATTTTGCTTGTCTATCACCACAGTAAATGGTATTTGCATTAAGCTGCCATAATTAAATCTTGTTTGCTTATACACAGGTAAAAAAAAAATTAGTTTTCATTGAAAAATATCACTTCAACCTCATTGAAACCACAAGAAATATACTTAATTTTAAAACTAACTATGTAAGTATAATTTGCTCAAGAGCCATAGTATGCTATAATTAGATTTCCTTCTCAGAAGTTCAACACACTCTTTTGATGGGGAATGTTCTTAGAATCTAATCAAATGGAGCTTCTACTCTTCCTCTCCATAGATTATTCAAAATTATGCCACATTATACTGTATTCTTATTTTGATTAAACTAAGTGAGCAGTTTCTTTAAATTTCTGATATTTTTATTTCTTCATATTGAGAGAAAAATACATACACCTTCATTAACTTACTACCAAGATCTTCCAGATTCTCATTAATTCTATTCATTACAAGGAGTCTCCTCTCCTCCAATTCCTTTAGGATCTTATCATCTAGTTGGAGAAAGAGAAAGAAAACTGGACAGAGTATTGTGTTTAAATGTCAGCACTTTGTTTTACAAATGATGTTGACAAACTTGGATGAATCTAGGATAAAGTAAACCAGATATTGAACTGCCCAAAAACTGGATTATATAAATATTAATTTTTAAAAGCAAATATATTTAGCCCGGAGAAAACAAGACTTAAGATCATGATATCTGCTTACAGATCCCAGAAAGTATGCTATTTTATATAGGAACTATACAATTTTGCATAGCTTCATGAAAGAAAACAAAGACCAACATTTGAAAATTTCAGGGAGGCAAGTATTATCACACTATCTCTAACTTTGTGAAAATAACTCCATCTGAAAGTGAGCTAGTGTGTTTCTGATCACTGGATGCTTTCAAGCAGATTCCCATTGCACATGGGCCTGGAATATTCCATAGGATTTAGGCTTTGGACAGAAATTAGAACTAACATCTTCCACATTTCATTGAATGCCTGTATTCTGTGAATCCAAATGGATCTAGCACAGACTTATACATAATTGGTTGTGTTATTTGTTAAATGCACATGTGAATTCTTGTTCTGTGAGTGGATTGCCAGCTCTGGGGAACATTGGTTTGTTAATTATTTCACATATAATCCAAGCTATTTGTTATATATCTTTGTATTTGCTTTCCCTTTGTCCCTCTTCTCTCCATTTAGAGCCATTTAGGGGAAATTTTCTTGCCGGGCAAATGAGTACATCCCAGGGTCAAAATGGGAAAATTAAAGAGACTTAAAATACTTTTATTTCAGCTCTAGTGAGACTGAAAAGCAACTGACTCATGCAAAATGTGATAATTACATGTGGTTTCTTTATTTAACAGCTATCATTATGCCATTATGTATCAGACTATAATCTACTCAGAGTCTTCTTTCCTAATATTTGGAAATGATAAGTGAAAATGACAGCATTCCGTGAGGAGGTATTTCACATTCTCCTTATTTCGGCAGAAGCATCTCTTCCATATTCTAAATTCCTTCAAGTTCTAATGAATTGTTTATTATAGAGTGAAATATATTATTTTGTCCAATAATTATATAGTTGATAATTTTATAAGTAGTAGTTTTTGTGAATTGTTAACCCCCCACCACTGATGACAACAGCAGCAACAAAACTCTATGTACTCAGGCATAAAATGTAGCCAAATTTTATTTAGAAACTTTTGCATGGGCCTGGAGTGGTGGCTCATGCCTGTAATTCCAACACTTTGGGAGGCCGAAGCAGGAGGACCACTTGAAGTCAGGGCAACAAAATGAGAACCCCATCTCTGCAAAAAAATTAACTAAATTTAATTTTTTAAAAATGTCCGGGTGTGGTGGCACACACCTGTAATCCCAGCACTTAGGAAGGCTAAGGCGGGACAATTGTTTGAGCTCAGGAATTTGAGACCTACCTGGACAACATAGCAAAACCCCATCTGTATGAAAAAATACAAAAGTTAGCTGGGCATGGTGGTTTGTGCCTGTGGTTCCAGCTACTCACAAGGATGAGATGGAAGGATCAATTGAACCCAGGAGGTCAAGGCTGTAGTCAGCCATGATGGAACCAGCACACTCCTCCAGCATGGACAACAGAATAAGACCCTGTCTCAGCAAAAAAAATAAAAAAGGAAGAAACTTTTGCATTTTAATAATTTTAGTGTTTAATTTGTAATTCTTTTTAATTATCCACTGCACTCCTCCAGCATGGACAACAGAATAAGACCCTGTCTCAGTAAAAAAATAAAAAAGGAAGAAACTTTTGCGTTTTAATAATTTTAGTGTTTAATTTATAATTCTTTTAATTATCCATGACTTTTCAATGTAAAACAATACATTTTCACTATGCAATTATTTTAATCTACTGTAAGTAATTAGAACAGGTTAAAGACAAAATCTACTTAACATTAAAATACTAAAAATTTAAATATTGGAAGGTATTATAAAACTTGTATAAAGTGCTTTAAAAGCTTAAGAGTAATATACCTACAAACAAATAACTTGATAGTAGCAGCATATAGATTTTCAGATACAAGTTTCCTTTCTTTTTTATGGTTTCTCTCCTCTTTTTCAAGGATTATAATAACACATATGATGGACTTTTCATTCTCTCTTTGGTCTTTTATCTTCCATTACATTGCCTCTTCCTTTCTCTATTGGTATATTTCTTAGATTTATCCTCCAAATTGCTAATTTTCTCATTTCAGCTACATCTAATCTGTTGTTAAATTTATCCATTGAATTTTTAATATTCAGTTACTGCATATTTCAGTTCTAGACTTGGTATTCAATTCTTTTTATTGGATTGAATAAAAAATCCAATTACTGGAATAAAATTCTAGTTCCTGTTTAAATGTTCTATTTGATCATTTAATTTCTTGAACATTTTACATTATTTGTAAAGTCTTTACGTTATTTGTTAAAGACTATTAAAGACTTTACATTATTTGTAGTCTTTGTCTACCTGTGATCTTCAATATTCATCTCTCCAATTCTATGAAACTGGCAAATGTTCTGCTCCGATGCTGGCCACTGCCTTCTGCTCTGATTTTCAGCTGAGATCTCCAGCTCCTGCTTTCTCTATCAGCAAATGCCTTGAGGATACAAGTTGTGCCAAATATTGAGCTCAAATCCTAGGATTACCTTCTTTCTGGGAATTTGTTTCATCACATCTTTACTGCTTTGGTAGCTCTGCTATCCCATCAAAAACTCACAGTTCATCCTTCTTTTATAGTTGCTTTCAGTGGAAGGGCTGCTCCAACACTATATAGCCTTGTTGCTTTCTACTTTCTAGCTTGGCTTGCTTTGCTTTCAGAAGAACAAGAGGAGGAGGAGGAGGAGAGGAGGCAGGAGGGGCAGGAGGAGGAGGAGGAGGGAGGAGATAGTTGACAAGGATAGCGAGCATACACACTTAGAGACGCAAGAATTTCAACTACTAGAAGGACCACAAGTAAAACTGCAAAATGTGATAATCTTCCTCTAATGTCATTTTACTTCCCTTTTTTCCACCATTACTTACATTTGTCATTTTCTTTCTACTGGGACCCAATGTCTTGTACATTCTAACTTCTTGGAAGTCTAAATCAAACTAGGAATCAGGAAGAAGATGATTGTAGACAGCAAAAAATTACACATATATTGCATTATTTTACTCATCAGGAAAAGGCCTGTGAAATAAGTATTTATCAAATCACAGGAAGAGCTGAAGTAGAAGGAAATCTACAGGCTCTTCTTAGTAGTCATCAAAATATACCTGGTAAGCAACTACCTACCTAGAGATAAGATACCTCCTACCTTACAGTTCACTGGGATTCTATTAGAATTTGTTTTTCACTATGCGTTACCTTTTTTGATAATCTACTATATATCAGTGATATGGAAATTAACTGTATTCTTTGTATTCTTTCTAACTCCAATAGTTTTCTCTTTCACTCAAAAGATACATGGCCTCTATGGTCTCCAATCAAAACTTCTATTGGATGTTTTATTTAGTGTAAGATTTCTTTCTACATATTCCCATTAATGCTCCCATTCACTCTCCATTTCCTGATCAGCACCTTTTTTTAACCACTGGGTAGTTTATATAAGTAAGACAGTGTTCTACATGCTACAAAAATAAAGTTAATTGAAACTTTTTATATTTTAAACTTGTTTTACTTCCTTTGGAATCCAATACATATCCCATATTCTGGATGATAATGAATCAATTTATTCTGATTTGTTCTCTGGTTGCAGTAACAATGTGAATTCAGGAGGAAAATGTAAATATAAATTGAAAGCAACAAAAACAAATTTTCTGAATTATAGTAAAAATGCAGAATTAAATATGTCTTAAATGTTTAAACATCTTAGTGTATCTCAGTTGGAAGAAAAACAACCTCCATGAGAACAGAAAGAAGATGACTAAAGAGCAGTGTGGTCTGGGATTCTAAGGTTGTTTTTTATCTTCAAAAAGAGGGGTTGGCAAAATATGATCCTTGGGCCAAATCCAGTCTGTGACTTTTCTATACATAATGTTTTATTGAAACACAGCCATTTATTTATATCCTTATAATGGCTATTTTTGTATTACAATGGCAGTGTTGAGTAGCTGAGACAAACACAATCTGAAGCACAATCTCTAAAGTATTTACAATTGGTACCTTTCTAGGAAAGGTTTGCAGACCCCTGCTCAAGAAAATCTTGATGGTGGTAACATCAGCAAAAATGGCAGAGCAAGGACCCTCAAAAATTCACCCTTCCATAAAAGCAATGAAAATTTTATTTAAATGGTCAGAATTACCTTTTGCAGATCTCCAGGAATGAATCAAAAGCTTTTGTGTGATTGAAGTGGATGTAGAAATTTTTAAAAAATGAATTAAAAGCTTCCAGTGACCTGGGGAGAGTTTACTCAAGAAAAATGACTGGATGGCTGTAAGAAAAGTCAACTTTGTGACATTTTAACTTTCCCTGGTCCCACCCCCCAATTCTCTAGCTCAGAAAAAGCCTTGAAAAAATGCTTATCTGCATTTCTGGTGCTGCCTAGCAGTCATCAGTAGAACCAGAATAGAGATGAAGCTCTTTCAAAGTATAATTTCTAAAATATTATCTTGGTTTCTTTTTTTTTTTGTTTCTTTTTTGGTTTTTTTTTTGAGATGGCGTCTTGCTCCGTCCCCAGGCTGGAGTGCAGTGGTATGATCTTGGCTCACTGCAAGCTCCACCTCCCAGGTTCACACTATTCTCCTGCCTCAGCCACCCGAGTGACTGGGACTACAGGCACCCACCAGCATGCCCAGCCAATTTTTTGTACCTTTAGTAGAGACGGGGTTTCACCATGTCAGCCAGATGGTCTTGATCCCCGACCTCATAATCCACCCGCCTCGGCCTCCCAAAGTGCTGGGATCACAGGTGTGAGCCACCACGCCCAGCCAATATTATCATTTTTCATTTGTCTGGTGGCTCTCTTGAAAAACTCATTAAGAGGCTGCCTTGGAGCTTACTCACTTCAAAGAATTTCTGTCAGGCGATGTTATTTTTGAAGACAATTACCGGCAAGTGTTTTAACTTTGTGGCTGCTTGAGGAGATGAACAACAGCTGAGGCAAACAAAAGACTAACCAAAAACCTTGAAAATAAAATAGAAGTTTGAAAATAAGATGTCTAGAAGGACATCAGAAGGCTCTGACAAAATCTCAGGGATCTAAAAGACCTTGTGTACTCCCAGGATAGTGCACAAGCTCAGGAAAGACCTGGAAAGGCCCTCAGCTCTCATCTCTGGCTTACCTTGAGGATCTATGTAGGCAGTAAGTAAAGGCTAAGATGGAGTTACAAGCTGCCTAAGTTTTGAGGACATGGCCCAACATGCACAGAGAGCCCTTCAACAAACTGAAAGACTTATTGATTCCAGACCTCTAAGGAAACCTGTCTAATTACTAGCTAACCACTAAGCTAACTGAGTAGTGGCATCAATGCCCACACATGACAAAGAATACAAACTTTACTGAATTGCTTTAGAAATGTAAGTAAGAGCCAGTGCGGTGGCGTATGCCTGTAATTCCAGCACTTTGGGAGGCCGAGGCAGGTAGATCACAAGGTCAGGAGATGGAGACCATCCTAGCTAACCTGGCAAAACCCCGTCTCTACTAAAAATACAAAAAAATTAGCAGGGCTTGGTGGTGGGTGCCTGTAGTCCCAGCTACTTGGGAGGCTGAGGCAGGAGAATGGCGTGAACCCGGGAGGTGGAGCTTGCAGTGAGCCAAGATGGCGCCACTGCACTCCAGCCTGGATGACAGAGTGAGACTCCGTCTCAAAAAAAAAAAGAGAGGAAAAAAAAAAGAAATGTAAGTAACAAAACAGATAACAATAACCAATAAGCAGCAATAAAAACAAACCATGGACATGTAGGAAAATCTGATTTCCAAACTTGTCACATAATACTTACTAAAACATCCAGGTTTTAATAATGTAAAAATTATGACTTGTGCAAAGAAACAAAGTACTGCCAACACACATACACAAAAATAAGCAATCAATAGAATTTGTCCTAAAGGAAGCCCAGATATTGGACTTACTAGAAAAGACTTTAAATCATTTAGTCTAAATATGCCCAAAGACCAAAAGGAGAGTGTGCCTAAAGAAGTGTGAGAACAATGTCTAACCAAACAGAAAGCATCAATAAAGAGATGGAAATTGTAAAATTCAACTTTATAATGAAAGTTACAAAACTGAAAAGCTTAATAACAGAAAAGAAAAATTCACTACAGCTTCTCAGTAACAGATATGAAAAGACATAAAAAATCAACAAATTTCAAAATTGGTCAATTGAAATTATCCAGTCTGAGGAACAGAAAAGAAAAAGAATAAAGAAAAATGAACAGAGCTTCAGAGACCTGTGGGAAATTGTTGAAAGTACCAATATATATGTAATGGGAGACCCAGAAGGAGAAGAGAGAAATGTCAAGAACCAATATTTGAAGAAATAATGCTTGGAAACTTCCCAAATTTGTTGAAAAATATTGGCTTACACACAATGAACTTCAAGTGTAATAAACTAAAAAGATTCATACCTCACTACAACATAATCAACCTCTTAAAGAATAAAGATTAAAAAACTTGGTTTCAGCAAGTAAGGAGTGATTCATATACAATGGCTTCTCAGTAATATTAATAGCTGTTTCTCATTAGAAATTAAAGAAAAGAGAACATAAGACAGTAGGATGACATATTCAAAGTACTGAAAGTAAAAGACTGTCAATCAAGGAGTCTATATACAGCAATACTATGCTTCATAATTGAAGGGGAAATTAAGACATCTCCAGACTTTTAAAAAACCAAGAGAATTCGTTGCTAGCACAACTGTCCTACAAGAAATACTAAAGGAGTTCTTTTAGGCCTAAATGAAAGGATATTTGGCAGTAACTCAAACCCGAATGAAGAAATAAAGAGTACTGGTAAAGGTAACTATATGGTTAAATATAAAAGACTGCATAAATGTATTTTTGTTTATAGTTATTTTCTTTTCTTCTATCTGATTTAAAAGACAACTACAAAAACCAGTAATTGTAAGTCTATGTTGATGGGTACACAAGCAATAAAGATCTAATTTGTAAAAACAACAGCATATAGAAGGAAGGTAGGTTGGGCATGGTAGCTCATGCCTGTAATCTCAGCACTTTGGGAGGATGAAGCAGGAGGATAACTTGAGCCCAGGAATTCAAGACCAGCCTGGGCAATACAGTGAGACTCCATCTCTTAAAAACCTATTTAAGAATAAATGTTAATAAGAGAAGGAAGAAAACAGAGTTATATTGGAACAAACTTTTGTATACTACTAAAATTAAGTTGGTATTATATTGCACTAGATTGTTATAAATTAAAATATTGGGCTGGGCATGGTGGCTCATCCCTGTAATCCCAGCACTTTGGGAGTCTGAGGCAGGAGGGTCACTTGAGGCAAGGAGTTTGAGACCAGCCTGGGCAACACAGGGAGACCTTGTCTCTACAAAAATTTTTTTAAATTAGCTAGGCATGGTGGCATATGCCTATAGTCCTATCTACTTGCAGCAGAGGTGGAAAGATCACCGAGCCCAGGAGCCTGAGGTTGCAACGAGCCATGATCATGCCACTGCACTCCAGCCTCAGTGACTGATCAAGACACTGTCTCTTTAAAACATTAAAATATTAATTATAATACCATGGGCAACCACTAATAAAATAACTAAAAATATATATTTTAAAAGAAATGAAAGGTAATTAAAATGGTATACTATAAAATAGCTATTTAACACAAAAGCGTTCAAGAATCAAGGAACTGAGGAATACAATGGACATAATACATATAGAAAACAAATAGCACAATAGCAAAAAACAAATTCTATCTTATCAGTAATTATATTAAAGTAAGTGGATTAAACTGTCAAATTAGAAGGAAGAGATTTGGAGAATGGATTTTTTTTAACATAGCATAATTATTTGCTATTTACAATAGGCACTTAAGATTTAAAGACACAAATAAATGGAACATGAAAGGATGGAAAAGCTACACCAGCAATAACCAAAAGAGCTGGAGTAGCTGTATTAATGCCAGACAAAATTGACAAAATATTTTAAGATAAAAATTATTATTGGGGCAAAGAAGGATATTTTATCATTATGAAAGTGTCAATTAATCAAGAAGATATAACAATAATTAAAGTGTATGTACCTAACAACACAGTCCCAAAATGCATGAAGCAAAAATACACAGAATTAAAGGAAGAGACAGTTCAAACTTTTTGTTGTTGTTGTTGTTGTTGTTGAGACAGAGTCTCACTCTGTCGCCCAGGCTGGAGTGCAGTGGCCGGATCTCAGCTCACTGCAAGCTCTGCCTCCTGGGTTGATGCCATTCTCCTGCCTCAGCCTCCCTAGTAGCTGGGACTACAGGCGCCCGCCACCTCGCCCAGCTAGTTTTTTGTATTTTTTTTTTAGTAGAGATGGGGTTTCACCGTGTTCGCCAGGATGGTCTCGATCTCCTGACCTCGTGATCCGCCTGTCTCGGCCTCCCAAAGTGCTGGGATTACAGGCTTGAGCCACCGCACCCGGCCGACAATTCAAACTTAATAGTTGGATGCTTCAATAAAAAGAACAGAAAAACAATCTGCCAGGGTCATGGCAATGCCAGCTCTCAAATTTGGGTCTAGGGTAAAAGAGAAATAAAACTAAAACCTGTCCAAAAATAATTCAATCACAGTGAACCTGACTGGGAAAGGAGTAGAAGAGAGGGAAGAGCCAGTACCCAGGCAGGTGGGGAACCCAAAACAATTCCCCTTAGGGTTACTCCCTCCCCAGTGTCTCCTGCTGTCTGACCTGATCCTCCCCTCCATTAAGAATAGATGTCACTTTCCTCCATTCTCCTCCACTCTCCTCCACTCACTGCTATTTATCCCACTCCACACCAGCAAACTGAGTCCCCAAAGCTTCTTAAATGTCAGCCCTATGGAGCTCAGAGCTCGGAAATGCTAAAAGTCCTTCACTACCAGATGCCAACTTAGAGAGGGAAAAGGAGTAGGAAAGACTGAGCAGTGACCCCTACATCCATCACTATCCTATAGTACATTTGAGACTATTCTGAAGAGCAAGTTAAACTCACATAAAATAGAAATTTTTATCCTAAAAAATATTTCATATGAAACATTTATGGAACTGAAAAAGTACTATACTTCAATTTGGAGCAAAATGACTTTGGCTGTCACTCTGAAAATAAATGTTTAAATCATACTTGATGAAACAAAGTCAGCTGAAACTATGCCCACTGGATTCACCAGGAGAGATGTGTACACAGTGGGCTGCCTCTCCCACATAAAAAGGTCCTCATGCATATACAATGGGTCCTCATGAAACTGATTTTACCACAGAGTTTTGGGAACTGAGAGCTTTTTTCTTCCTCCAGGAGGGCACAACTTCTTTCTATTTTCCAGTTTTTGTACCTCTTTAATTTTGCTTAGGAAGAATGACCCTGAAAAACACATTAGAAATTACTAGATGCCAGGAAATGATCCTTCTAGCATAAAATTGGAACATGGGACTATTTTATCAGTGTTAACTAGACCTGAATTATCAAATTTAACATAATATTATAATATCAAAAGCTGATTTTAGATTATATTACAGTTCATTTCATAGAGAACCAGGGAAGTAGAAGAAAAATATAAATGCATTTCTTAACCTGTATGACACACCTACCTCAATGATTCAAGTGAAAGTTGTGAATTCACATGTTCAAGGCACATAAAAAATAATCTTGTATGTTTTAATATCTAACTCAAGGACTGTCATCCGGTATCTCTCATGCTGTGCTCATTCATACACGACAGAAGGGTAAGTCCTCTTTGGCAGAGCTACGAAGTATATCTAAATTAAACAGGCTAAGCAAGTGACTGGATTATGTGTAAACCTCCTCAAAAAAAATAGCATCAAGAAATACATCATGGTAGAGTTTATTATCGTCACATTATCATAGTAACCACTAGGAATTTATTCAGTTAAAAATATGTCAAAACCCAGCCTACAAAATGGGAGAAAATATTTGCAAACTATGCATCCGACAAAGGTCTAATATTCAGCATCTGTGAGGAGCTTAAACAAATTTACAAGAAAAATACCCCATTAAAAAGTGGGCAATGAACATGAACAGATATTTTTCAAAAGAGGACTTAATGCAGCCAGTAAGCATATGAAAAAATGCTCCACATCACTAATCATTAGAGAAATGCAAATCAAAACCACAATGAGATACCATCTCACACCAGTTGAAAGGGCTTTTAATAAAAAGTTAAAAAATAGCAGATGCTGGCAAGGTTGCAGAGAAAGGGGAATGCTTATACACTGCTGGTGGGATGTAAATTAATTCAGCCATTGTGGAAAGCAATGTGGCAATTCCCCAAGGAATTTAAAACACAATTACCAATTGACCCAACAACTCAACTCCATTATTGAGTATATACCCAAAAAAATAGATATCATTCTACCATAAAGACACATGCACACATACGTTTATTGCAACACTATTCACAACAGCAAAGACATGGAATTAACCTAAATGTCCATCAACAGTAGACTGGATAAAGAAAATGTGGTACATATACACCATGGAATACTACGCAGTCATAAAAAAGAACTAGATCACATCCTTTGCAGCAACATGGATGGAGCTGGAGGTCATTAACCTAAACAAACTACATAGGAACAGAAAACCAAATGCCACATGTTCTCACTTACAAGTGAGAATTAACCAACGACAACACACGGGCACAAAGTGGGGAACAACAGACACATGGGCCTGCTTGAGGGTGGAGGGTGGAAGGATGGAGAGGATCAAAAAACTACCCATCAGATATTATGCTTATTACTTGGGTGATGAAATAATCCATACCCCAAACCCCCATGACACGCAGTTTACCTGTATAACAAGCCTGCACATGTGCCCCTGAACCAAAAAAAATTTTTTAAGTCAAAGCCGTCTTCATTTTTTGTCTTCTTTACAAAAATATCTCTGAATAAATACATCCTGTGAAGTAGTGCTCTAAACTTGTTGGAGCTGTTGATTTATTACTTCCATTACTAAAATAAGACCTTATATTTACTTAACTAAAATATATTAAACCTCCATAACTGGCATTTAGTTTCAGAGAAATCACTCTAAATAAAATATCTGCCAGGAACTAAAAGCATTTTAAAGTGGCTTGGCACTAACACTGTCATTATCATCACTATTACAAAGGGCAGTGTCCGATTACACATATGACCACGAGGAGGTGCCAGTACCCTGTGGCTTCATCACCAAAAAGAGTCATCAGAGCTGCAAAACGTGGGCCTGTTATTGCAGAGTCCATGGTACAAACAAAAACCCCACAGAGAGCAGAGCAACCTGCTGGCCCCTCACAGGAGACCAAGTAAAAGATGCTCTACAATCCAGGGAAAGGGGTTATAAGCCAGGGGAAAGCTGGCCTGCCTACCTGTTCTTTTCACAGAGGTGGCTCTTTAAAAATACATCTGACGAAATACTGTAATTTCTAAATGTTTGGACATCATTATAATTATCAAATTAATCATCGATGCATTAGTCATTCCAGTTTAGCTTCCTGTCCATCACTACAATTCTTAAGAATAAAATGTATGCCCAGAAATAAGAACGTGGAGTCTGAAGAGGCTTTATTACTAGAAATATGAAATCAAAATGAAATTGCAGAGTTGTTCCAAAATAAAAATGTAAAGGCGCTTTCACTTACTGGCCCTTTCTATTGAAAACTAGAAGGAATTTAAGAGTAGTGTTACTGTTGTTAACATTTTCACTGTAAGACAATTTGAGGGATTTACTTTCTTATCATACATTTGACATCTCAACTCCTGTTCCAATCACAGAAATGCCTCCAAATGAAATACCTGCCAGCAATCAAAAACACATTATTATATCATTAGCATTATTCCTTCAAAGGCGGCGGGGGGAGTTATTCGTGCAATCCTTGTGATTTTTCTCTAAGTTTGAAACTATTTCAAAATAAACTTTTTTAAATTGCATATTCCTTTCTTGAACTCCAGTTAAATGAAAAACCTACCAATAGTTAAACCTTTAATGTTATAAGGGATAATATTATCATTATTATGAAATAGGGTTAGCCCCAACCAATGGAAACTGGCTTGTTTCTAGGTAGAATGCTAGATCCCAGCAACCAGGCAGGAAACATAATTTGCCTGCAGTCGCCATTCTGTGAAATCCACTCAGTAGCAACAGTGAATGAATCTCCCAGTGGAATTTCTTATCACCTAGCAATGTATTGGTTGTACTTAATCCAATCACAAATTTATTTTCTTCAATTTACATATACTTGGTGGCTCTAACAAAGAGAAGTCATCATTCTCTAGTGTGCAAATGAACACAAAAAGAAGCACTGTTGGATGAGTTTGCTTTTCTTCCTAAGCTGGGGCATGTGAATCCACACATTATCACATGAAACAGTGATGTGCATTAAACAGAAATTTAAAAACACATTTATATGTTCGTTCTTCTTCCCTGGTTCTCCATGAAATAAGCAGTAATGGAATCCTGATATCACTTTTCAGATATGTTTTAAAACTGATCATTCAGATTTAACAGCACCAATAACAAAACAGTGCCATGATCCAGTTTTATGCTAGAGGGATCATCCACCAGCATTTATTAATTTCTAGTGTCTTTTCTTGACATTCTTCTCTTTAAGTAAAATTGCAGAACTAGAGAAGAAAACCTGGGAATTAGAGCAAGTGGTCTCTTGGAGAACAAAGTCCTCAGATCCTACAAAATTAGTTTCATGAAGATATACAGTAACTGTCTTGTTTTCTGTTGTTTATAAGAGAATTCCTGTAATTGGGTAATTCATGAAGAAAAGAAACTTATTTCTTACAATTGTGGAGCTGACGAATCCAAGGTCAAGGGGCCACATCTGGTGAGATCCTTCCTACAGGTGAGGACTCTCTGAAAAGTCTTGAGGCAAGGCAGAGCATCACCTGGTGAGGGGGTCGATTGTGCTAGCTCAGGTGTCTCTTACCCTTCTTATAAGCCACCTGTCCCACTTCCATGATAGCCATTCATCTATTAACCTATTCACCTATTAATCCATGAATGGATAATTCATTCATGAGGGTAGAGCCCTCATGATCCAATCACTTCTTAAAGGGCCCACTTCTCAATACTGCCACATTGGGAACTTAGTTTCAACATCAGTTTTAGAGGGGACATCCAAAACATAGCAGTAACCCATGAGAAAATTTGCTGCTAGGAGAGGCAGCCCCCCTGTGTACTGGGGAGAGTGACTCACTTATTCAACCTGCATGTCAAATGAATGTGATCACAACTACTCACACACACATGCACACACACATACACACAGTCCCATTGGATCCAATAGTACAGTGTCATCTTACTGCTTCATCATGAATGGTTGAAACATTTATTTTCAGGGTAAAAGTTAAAATTGTCCTAAATCATCTGCTTTTTTAGTACTGTGAACGTTTCATGCAAATTGTTTTTATGACAGAAATTTGTTTCACATCAGTTTCATTTCCTCGTTGGTATGTTCTCAAATGTGCCATAGCACATGAATGTGGGTAATTTGTTTTTCTAAGACCACCAGAGCGAGCACAAAAGAACCAGCGAGTAGGCAAGGCTAAAAGCAAAACTACAAATTTATTCTTTGGTCATCTAGCTTCAGGGAAGAAGGTGTGTGGGTGAAATCTGTCGGCCTCCGGCAAAGGAGACCAAGAAAGTCGCCCGGCAGGGGTCTCGGGCGGAGTTCCTGATACAGTCCCGACAAAAATAGGAGCTGAGGAAGCCCGCCCCAGCGCGCCCGCTGAGAGTGGCTTTTCTAGGAGTGGAAGGGCAATAGGCAGGACAGGGGCGTGTCGGGGAGGGGAGGGGCTCTGCAGGTGCAACCAGGTAAATCTTGGTCTCTTCGGATTGACATCACCTGGCGCATGCCTGATTACCTTCCCGGGCACCAGCTGCGTTTTCGCGCACACGGGAAAAGTTGGTGATGAAGAACCCGGAAATGCGCCATCTTGCCTCCCTTCATCCAAACAGTCCAACCTTTTATTGGTAATAGTGATAAAGGGGCGCCTGATCTGTCTGGCTACTTCCTGCTGTTAACGGGAGTCGTTAAGGTCGGGGCCTATGGTTGGCACTTGGACACACGGATGAAGAAACATTTGAAGGTGACGCGAGAGATTTCTTGAATCTTGACACAGAGAAACTTGATCAAAATGGGGGCAAAACATAAAATAAGGCACAGTATTAGTATAGGAATGAGGAATGGAAGCATTCGTTGGAACATGGACAAAACCCAGAAGGATAGTAAGGATAGTCCTGGCAAGGCTGGGGAGTATGAAATAATTAAGAAAATTTAGTAAGTTTGAGGTGAGTGGGGGAAAGTTGAACTGATTTCCACTGATGGCTTTCGGTGGGGGCCCTTTCTAGCTGGGAATGAGGAACAAGTGCGCAAAGTAGTTGTTAACCAGGCAGCAATTAAGGAGTGGATTGGATGGAAGGCTAGGTCCAGAGAAGGACAGCAAAATAGAATAGGTAGCCGTGCTGGTGATTAAAAAATTAATTGTCTTACCCACTACCAGGAGAGTTACCCACAGCTTCAGGAAGGGTGATGGGGGTCCCCGAGTCTCGGCACCCTCAGCTGTTGTCGTCCAAATGTAGGAGCTGAAAGGAGCTCCCAGGATCCTGGGAAAGGGGGTCACGTTGGGACGTGGCACCCGTTCCCAGGGTGGGGCACTCCTGTGCCAGCCAAGGAGGAGCCTGAAGAGCTTCCTGCAGCCCCAGGGCCTCTCCCGCC
>NW_016804493.1:4275925-4290582 GCF_001698545.2 Rhinopithecus bieti
TGCAGTGGCCGGATCTCAGCTCACTGCAAGCTCCGCCTCCCGGGTTTATGCCATTCTCCTGCCTCAGCCTTCCGAGTAGCTGGGACTACAGGCGGCCGCCACTTCGCCCGGCTAGTTTTTTGTATTTTTTTAGTAGAGACGGGGTTTCACTATGTTAGCCAGGATGGTCTCGATCTCCTGACCTCGTGATCCGCCCATCTCGGCCTCCCAAAGTGCTGGGATTACAGGCTTGAGCCACCGCGCCCGGCCTGCAGTAATTTCTTATCCTGTGTGTCTTCCCTTCCAGCCCATGGATTTTTGGTCCATGGATGGGTTTATATCCACGAAGCACTGCAAGACGTAGAAAAATATGTAGAGTGTGTTTCTGTTTGTGTAGGAAGGAAGGGAAAATACAAATAGGCATGTGTATGTATGTGTGTATATTTATTTAGATTTGCCAAAAGGAATCATGTTAAATAAATGGTTACTTATGGAAAAGGTATGGAAGCCAGACACATGAATGCACCCTGTTCTGTAGCTTTACCTTTGAAAACAAGAAATGTCTTACACAATTGAAACAATTCAGAATTGAATCAAACAGAAGAACCATTTCTAAAAACTGAAAAGCAACCTGTAAACAAGTCAGTAGATTCATGGTACATAATACCTACCTATAAGTAAAGCTAAAGTATTCTGCTAGAGCAGCCCAAATAGACTAAGACAATTATTCGTGGGATATATCCTAAGAACAAAAAGAACCACAAGTCTCCTTATTATTTGTAATACTACTGGTATTGTTTTCAACCAATCAGTCTCTCCCCTCATTCATATCAAAAAAGTGATTATGTTAAAGTCATCTGGAACCACAATTTTCAACACAAAAGAAAAGAGAACTAGAGATAATATTTAAGAAATAAAAATGCTGAAATCTTACATTTTAATTGCAATGTTAGTACAAACGCGTTTCATTTTCCTCTCTATTAAAAATATGTATTTCATAGCTCTGTCCCCTCCTCAAAGCAATCATAACCCAGTAGCACTAATGAGCATCCCTGAGACCCATATTCTGGTCTTTAAATGTTATTTTCCATTTAAAGAAACCAGAGTTGGCCGCGCCACGGTGGCTCACGCCTGCAATCCCAGCGCTCTGGGAGGCCGCGATAAGCGGATCACTTGAGGCCAGGAGTTCAAGACCAGCTTGGCCAACATGGTGAAACCCCATCTCTACTAAAAATACAAAAATTAGCTGGGCGTGGTGGCGTGTGCCTGTAGTCCCAGCTACCCGGGAGGCTGAGGCAGGAGAATAGCTTGAACCTGGGAGGTGGAGGCTGCAGTGAGCCAAGATCACACCACTGCACTCCAGCCTCGACAACAGAGTGAAACTCTATCTTAAGAGGAGGGGAGAGGAAAGGAGGGGAGGGGAAGGGAGGGGAGGGGAAGGGAGGGGAGGGGAAAGGAGGGGAAGGGAGGAGAAGGGAGGGGAAGGGAAGGGAAAGGAGGGGAAGGGAAGGGAAGGGAGGCAAAGGGAGGGGAAGAGAGGGGAAGGGAAGGCAACGCAACAGCTCCAGTGGAAATTCAAGTCCTCCTTCAACTGCATCCAAAAAAATAATTTTTACTAGATATCTGATGTAGAGAAATCCTACCCTGTCCAGAAACAGGAGAATCTCCCAAAAGTGGATGACAAGTTCAGCCATGACTGTGACGAGATGGACATCTACAAAATACAAAACAAAATGCTTTCACAAAAATTTGAAAGAATCACAAGTTATTATCAAAACAGCTTATTTCCCATGAGAGATAATCCCATGACAATGAGTTGACAGCTCTGTTGGCTAAGACACATCTTTGTACCTTAAGAAAAGAAAATGTGGAGCCGGGCGCGGTGGCTCACGCCTGTAATCCCAGCACTTTGGGAGGCCGAGGTGGATGGATCACAAGGTCAGGAGTTCGAAACAAGGCTGGCCAGCATGGTGAAACCCCGTCTCTACTAAAATAAAATAAAATAAAACTAGCCAGGCATGGTGGCACATGCCTGTAGTCCCAGCTACTCGGGAGACTGAGGCAGGAGAATTGTTTGAACCTGGCAGGTAGAGGTTGCAGTGAGCTGAGATTGCGCCCCTGCACTCCAGCCTGGGTTACAAAGTGAGACTCCATCTTAAAAAGAAAAAAAAAAGAACCGTAAAGAAAAGGAGATGCAACTTGTTGACTAGGTAGTGTGAAGATAAAATACAAAAGAAAATGCATATCTGACACCAAAAAAAATGAAGAAAATGTAACGTTTCAAAAATATACTTTCATCCCTGATGTTGCAAATGGGGTATTTGGCAGAAGCACTACCAGGGCATCCTCTGAATGTCCACATCCCCAAAGAAAGAGAAGCAGCTTCTACCATAAAAAAGAATGAGATCCCATCATTTGCAACAATATGGATGGAACTGGAGGTCATCATGTTAAGTGAAATAAGCCAGGCACAGAAAAACAAACTGCATGTTCTTACTTAATGTGGAATCTAAAAATCAAAATAATTGAACTCATGGACATAGAAAGTAGAAAGATGGTTACCAGAAGCTGGGAATCTAGTGGGGAGTTGAGGGGAGGTGGGGAAGGTTAATGGATACAAAAAAAAAAAAAATAGAATTAATAAGACTTACTATTGATAGGGTGACTATAGTCAATAACAACTTAATTGTACATTTTAAAGTAACGAGTATAATTATATTGTTTATAACTCAAAAGATAAATGCTTGGGGGGATGGATACCACATTCTCTATGATGTGCTTATTTCACATTGCATGTTTGTATCAAAACATCTCATGTATTCCATAAATTTATACAACTACTATGTACTCACAAAAAAAAATTTAATACAATAAATTAAAAATTAAAAAATATTTTAAAAGGAACACCAAGCTGTGACTGATAGGAGACCCAGCATTCCTCCCAAGGTCAGGATCCCAGGAGAAAGAGGCCTCCCTCAGGTCAACTCCACCCTGACTCAACAGATCCTTCACAAGGTCCACAAAGAGCATGACCTGGTGCTCCTGGTGCTCCTGGTGCTCCTGGTGTGGGCTGCCACAGCTCAGTATTTTCTTTCTATTCAACATGCTCACTAGACCAGAGTTCCACTGGTCCAGGCCCTGGTCCTCCACCTCATCGCCTTGTCAGACCTCAGATGTTTAGAGAGTCTTAAAGCAACAGGTCCTAAGAAGAGAAATCTCTGCTCTTCCCCTTTTGCAGAAATCCAGGACACAATTGCCTAGGAATCCTTTTCACCAAGGAGCTTCCCTGGCTGGGCACATCCTCCCCACCCTCCTCTGGCCACAAGAAATGTTGGACACAAAGCACTGTCCACTCAGCCTGAAAACAAAAGTGAGTCACCCCTGGGTAGATCCCACCTCCCATTGAGCATGCTACTACAGAACCACAACCACAAGAGCCCTTTTCCTCTCTTCTACAGTAATTTTCATTTTTCTATTTTAGTTTTATTGCCAGTAAGTGATTATATCATGTATAAGATGAAAAAAGATAGGATTCTGCTTCATGATGTGCTTTGCCTATAGATTATTTCAATGACAATGCTAATAAATTAATTACTTCCATTTTATTCTATTTGTGAGTAGCATAATTACAGTTTTATGTTGTTTTTAGCAAAGCCTCTAAAATAATCCAGGAAAACAGCAACTACTTTATTCCAGCTTTCTTTTTAAATAATTTTATTTGATTCTCTATTGGTTTTATTGCCATAATTTAATGTATTAATAATTACACATCTCAAATGAAGACCTGATAGGATTACAATGTTTACAGGATCACAGTTTTAAAATGTGCATGATGCAGATGCGAATCATATTTAACCCTGAGAGCACAAGCTTCCTTCTCACCCCAAACTCCCTAGGAGTGTCCACTGGGAAGCCACCTTAACCTTGACTCTGAAGGGTGTCTCAGGGGGGTTTATGGGTCAAATCCAACATTCTTCACCGAGGACCAGCCCCAGGCAAAATTATGTGAACGGCTTTTTGAGGACCCCTGATGCTCTTCCCTGTTTTGTGTTCTCTCTGCCCCATCACTAGCCTGCACTGACAGTTGGAAGGACCACAAAGGCTAAGCAATCAACCCTTTCCCCATCTCCTCCCTGAACTGTCTCACCTTTACAACTGTGAGGCCAATGTCAGTATTTAAAAACCATAAATAAGACCATGGGCCATGCTGCTCAAAGCCCTCCAGTGCCTCCAACTTACATCGAGACTCAAATCTATGCTCTCCTGGCCCATGAGGTTGTCCATGCCGTGGTCCATGCAAGTGTATACCTACCCAGGCACCTCCTGTAACTCCACTGACCATGCTTTTGTCCAATTAGCATGACAGGCTCACTGAGTCTCAGAGTTTTGCACTGGGTGTTTCCTCTGCTGAGAATACCTTTACCCCACATATGTGGTGGCTGCCTCCTTCATTTAGATACCAACTGTAATCCTGTCTTCTTAAAGTGCCCTTTCCTGACCACTGTAGCTTAGTGATGGTGCTTCCTCATCCCTGTCTGATATGGTTAGGCTCTGTGACCCCACCCAAATCTCATCTTGAATCCCCCTTGTAATCCCCATTACCCCATGTGTCAAGGGAGAGACCAGGTGGAGGTCGTTAAATCATGGGGGCAGTTTCCCCCGTACTGTTCTCACGATAGTAAGTGAGTTCGCACGGGATCTGATGGTTTTATAAGTGTTTGGTAGTTCTTCCTGTATTCACTATCCCTCGTGCTACCTTGTGAAGAAGGTGTCTTGCTTCCTGTTCACCTTCCGCCATGATTGTAAGTTTCCTGAGGCCTCCCCAGCCATGCAGAACTGAGAGTCAATGAAACCTCTTTCTTTTACAAATTACTCAGTCTTGGGCAGTTCTTTATAGCAGTGTGAGAACGAACTAACACATTCTCTATTCCTTTGGTCCTGTTTATTACTTCATAGCACTCATCCTTTCTGAATCATCTTGTTTCTGCGTTTATTCTTTGTTTATTTTCTGCATCATCCTCTGCACTATATGGGCTGGTGCGGCAGAGAGATTCTTACTCCCTCTGTGTAGCACAAGAGTCATTAATGCAGTTTATATAGAAGGCAGGGGAAGCTCAAGTTTGTGGGAAAAGAGGAAAGAGGTGTTAAGGAAAAAGACATGGTAGGATAGCCACTGGCCTCCTGCACCACAGTGTTGAGCAGGGCAGAGCTTGGGTGCTTTTGTGTTAAAGGAAAAGCTACTGGTCCTCAGGATGAGATTATTTCACTGACTTGGATTGTCCTTAACAATACAAGGAACCTGCAAGTGCTTAACAATCAGCTCTTCCCTGGGTGTTATCACTAATATTCCTGAAGCCCACAACTCACAAAACGTAGAATTCCTCTCCCCATCCCTTTTGTAAACCTGGACCGGGAGTTGGAAAGGACCTCAGACACCAAGCTGCCAGCTTTCCTGCATTGCCCCCTCTGATATGGTTTGGCTCTGTGTCCCCACCCAGATCTGCCCTCAAATTGTAATCCCCATGTGTTGAGGGAGGTAACTGATTGGATTATGGGGGCAGTTTTCCGAATGCTGTTCTTGTGACAGTGAATGGATTCTCACTAGATCTAATGGTTTTGTAAATGATAGTTTTTCCTACACTCACACACACTCTCTCGCGCCTGCCACCATGTAAGATGTGCCTGCTTCCCACTCCACCATGATTGTAAGTTTCCTGAGGCCTCCCCAGACATGCAGAACTGTGAGTCAATTAAACATCTTTCCTTTATAAATTACCCAGTCTCAGGTATGTCTTTATAGCAGCATGAGAACAGACTAATACACCCTTCTTCCTTCTGGATGACGCCACCCAGTCAATCCACTAATAGATGGGTATGATGACCATGGACTGACTAGAACTCTGGCTTCCTTCAGGGCAGGGCCAAGATGGTTGGCCCAGAGGTACAGACTAGAGTTTAGGCCCAATTTACCATGATTTCACCCTATGAAACTGAGTTATGTTACCACTGCTGCGTAGCAGGGCTGCCATGAGACTTAAACACGGTATTGGGTTTTCCAGGTGCCTTCAGTTCAGATTCTGCACTGGAAGTGAGCCAGACTTTCAAGAATCTGAGAGTTTTCAGGCAGAGACTCTCGCTCCTTCCTGTTCCCTCTCCTCATCAAGTGACACATTTGTCCCACTGGTATCGGTCAGGGTTTATTTTTTCTCATCCCAAACTATCTCCCTGCCCCATCTCACCCACATAACCATGCATCCAGCATAAACTTTCAATTAAAAGATATGAGATCATGAGACCACAGTGCTCAAAGCCCTCCCATGCCTCCAACTTGACTGAAACTCAAATCTGTGTTCCCAACTCTCCTCCACAAGACCTTACATGCCCTAGTTCTTGAGTTGCCCAAGCCCGTCCTATCTCCACTGACCTTACCTCTGTTTCCCTAAGGACCCTGCACTCACTATTTCCTCTGCCAAGAACACCTTTCCCAGACAGGCGAGTGGCTGCCTCCTTCATTTAGACACGAACTCTGCTCCTATCTTCTGAAGTGTCCTTTCCTGGCCACCACAGGCTAGTGATGTGCTTACTGTATGCCTCTTTATTCCTTCACCCTATTTGTGGCTCGTAGTGCTCATCCTCTCTAAAATCATTTTGTTTCCATGGTTTTCCCTCATGTATTTTCTGCATTGCCCTCTCAATTGTAAAGGCTGTTAAGGCAGAGGTTTGTCTCAGTCACCACTGAGTCCTCTCTCCTGCCTTGCACATGGGAGGCACTCATTAAGGATTTGGGAAAGTGAGCAAGAAATGGACAAGCGAATCCAATGAGAAGACCTCTGAGATCTCAGACCTGCCCAGAGTAAGGCTGTTCTGGGCCTCCCAGGGCAGGACCCCCACACCTGGGGATACCTCCTTGGTGCCTACCTAGTATCCAGGTGCTCCCAATTGCCTGAACATTCCCTCAGACACCCTGGCTTTTCCCTAGAGTCTGTACCACCCTCATATGTGGGTTTTTCACTGGCTCCTTTGTGTCCAGCCTCTGCCAGTGAGTCTTAAGATTCTATGTCAGTGGGAATCATGGGGGTGAATGGTAAGGCCAGTTGCAGGTGAAAGAGGAAGAAGATGCTTAAGAAAAGATAAATGGTTGGGTAGCAGATTTCTTACTGAACCACAGTTGAGCAGCAAAGAGCTTAAGGGTTTTTGTGTTTAAGAAAAGGCCTCTGAACCCCAGGGATGCAGGCCATTTGACCGGCTTGGGTAATTCCTACTGAGGAGGCAGCCATGCAGAGGCATTTATCAGCTCTTGCCTGATTGTGTTTGCAAATATTTGTGAAGCACCCAATGCCTGAAGCACAGAGCGCCATATAAATTTACACCATGTTTTGTTTATCCCAGTTAACTTCCCATACGGCTAATCTTTACTACAGGAATTACATTCAAGCATCAGGAAGCTGGCTTTCAAACAAGCTCTGAATCACACAACTTGGAGAAGTGGTTGACAGCTCAGGTGCAGAGCCAGATGCCTGGGAACTAGTCTCATTCGGCACCTTCCCTGCTGTGTACCTTGGACCTGTTACTTAATTAACATTCGAGTTCCTTGACTTTCTCATCTCTCAAGTAAATGAAAGTTGTACAGGCTAAATGAAATGAATTCATTTTAAACTCTTAGTACATGTTAAACCTCTGTGTGATTTGCTGTTTTTAGCATCATATTATTTTTTATGTATGTATGTATTTATTTATGTATTTATTTATTTATTTACTTATTTATTTATTTATTGATATGGAGTTCTGCTCTTGTTGCCCAGGCGAGAGTGCAATGGCGCAATCTCGCCTCACTGCAACCTTCAGCTCACTGCAACCTCCGCCTCCCAGGTTCAAGCGATTCTCCCACCTCAGCCTCCCAAGTAGCTGGGATTACAGGCATGGGCCACCAAACCTGGCTAATTTTGTTTTATTTTATTTTTTTTTTTTTTTTTGAGGATGGAGTCTTCGCCTCGTCTCCCAGGCTGGAGTGCAGTGGCGTGCGGGAGTCTCGGGCGATCACTGCAAGTCTCGCTGGCCTTCGCCGGGTGTTATGTTTCGAGTTCTCCTGCCCTCAGCCTCCTGAGGTAAGCTGGGAGTACAGGCAACCCGTCCACCACACCCGGTTTTGTGGCGGCTAATGTTTGTATTTTTTAGTAGAGAGGGGTTTCACCGTGGTCTTGATCTCCTAACCTTGTGATCCGCCTGCCTGCGCCCTCCCAAGTGCTGGGATTACAGGCTTGAGCCAACCGCGCCTGGCCTAATTTTGTATTTTTTAGTAGAGACAGGGTTTCTCCAGGTTGGTCAGGCTGGTCTTGAACTCCCGACCTCAGGTGATCCTCCCACCTCGGCCTCCCAAAGTGTTGGGATTACAGGCATGAGCCACCGCGCCCGGCCAGCATCATATTCTAAGGTGATGATAAACTTGATATTGAATCCAGAACCTCTGCTCCCACATCTTTTTCACTTCCAAGATCTGAAAAATTGCTGTTCTTTAAGCTGTGTTCAACTTGTACACTGTTTGGAAACGTGGAGAGTATGAGGACCTTTCATGGTGAGAACTTGTAAATATCATTCACTTGAAGAAGGGTCCCTAGTGGTTGTGAATAGGCATCCGCTTTGACCAGTTATGTGCAGGTTGGAAGCATGGACCACGCCTTTCAAGGGGCAGATCCAAGCCCCAGTGGGCATAGGGGAAGGGAAGGGCTCAGCAGGAAATCTTGAATACCAGATGGCAAAAACAACCCCCAGGGCTCTGGAAAATTAAGGGTAAAAGGGGGCATTTCAGGCTCACTGTGAGTGATAAAGGAATGCAGGGAAAGTCACTAATTCATGCAACCCCAATTAGAACACCAAGGGCATACTTTCTAGGTATTGGCAAAACGTGGAGCTCGCTGTCAGAATAAATGGGAGGGTATAATTAAGGGAATGTTGGAAGTAAAGAAACATTCAGGGCTTCTCTGGAATAACAGCTGAAACCCAGTGAGTGCTCAGATCCAGTAATTCACGTCACCACCATCTGAGTATCATATAATGCCATCATTCAACTCTGAGCCTTTTTGTGTTCAGAATGCAGTTATTTTTCTGCCTCACAACTGGCCTTTGTTTTGTTTTGAGACAGGGTATCACTCTGTCATCCAGGCTGGAGTGTAGTGGCATGATCATGGCTCACTGCAGCCTTGACCTCCTCAGTTCCAGCGATCCTCCCATCTCAGCCTCCTGAGTAGCTGAGACCACAGGTGCACACCACTATGGCCAGCTCTTTTTTGGGGGGCAGAGACAGAGTCTCACTATGTTGCCCAGGCTGGTCTTAAACTCCTGGGTTCAAGTGATCCGCCTGCCTCAGCCTCCCAAAGTGCTGAGATTACAGGCATGAACCACCACACCCAGCCCAGCATGAATTTTTTTTCAGTTTATAGTCCCCTCTTTTGTCAAGATATGCCAGAGGCTGTATCAATGTCCAAGCTTTTATTTTGTCTCATATTGATGCTGCAGTGGTGTGCTACCTTCCCTGGGTAGCATATCATGTCCCTCAGTGGGACCCCTGTGGCCAAGAGACTTAGAGTCAAAAGACTTATCACCGATTAAATGTTCTAGGCCAGATGGGAATGGAGGTGGGCAGGCACTCATTAACCTTAAAACCCCTTTTATGCAATGTAAGAGCCAAAAACTAAAAGCAAAAAGGCCAGGTTATAAAATGGACTTATCTATGAATTTTATGCGTTGAACTTTTGTAACCTTGGCTTGTAACAAGTAGTTGTACAAAACATAAGTATTTTTGTTTAGCTATTTAGGCATCTGTGTGCCCATTCTTGATTTGGAGGGTCTGAATTAATTTTTTCCCTCAAGACCAGCCCTTACAATCTCATACATCCACCTTCTCCACAACACTCCCTGGGCTTGGAAGGATTGAATAGTTTCACGTTTTGGAAGTAAAGTAAAACCTTTAAAAAATTACCAACACTTTAAACAAAAAGTTCATAAATCTTGCCTAGTTCCAAGAATGACAGGAAAGGAAGCCCACAGGTAGCTAAATATTTAAATTATATTATTTCAGATACAGGCAAAATTATTAACCAAATCTTTATGTTTTTGGATATAGACCTTTCCCTATGTCTCATGAAAGCAGCTTACTTTGCCACCTTTCCCTAGGTTTAAAGACGAGGCTTCCGTTAACTTGAGTTTGGTGTCAGATACTGGCAGGAGTTGGTGACTTCTTTAGAAATGATATGTGTAACCAGGAGTCAAAGCCCTTTAACTTAGCAGCACAAGGATTAGCTGATAGCACCTGGTGAGGACTTTTTCAAGGGATTGGAGGTGGTGATACTGGAGTTCATGACCTGACTGGAAGCTGTAAAAACATTTTATAACCTTGCAGTGATTCATTGGTATAACTTTGCTAAACCCCAGCAATAAGTCAGAGATTTAACTTAGGATTCAATTTTGAAGACGTCTGCCAAAGATGTGAAAAAGCTTAAAACGTATGATCAAAACAGAACCACAGGTTCTTGTAAAATAGTTATTCATTTATCCAAAGTGATAATTAAAAGACTTTAAAGGCAATACAGAAGGTTACATGAGTGTAAAAACTAATTATTTCAAATCTCAGGTGATTTTTAAGCAATTAAAACTCAAAGACAACATATGAGGCCAGGCGCAGTGGCTCATGCCTGTAATCCCAGCACTTTGGGAGGCTAAGGTGGGCAGATGACAAGGTCAGGAGATCGAGACCATCATGGCAGAAGGCAAAGGCGGAGCAGGCACATAACATGACCAGAGAGGAAGGAAGAGAGAGAATGAGGAGGAGCCACACGTTTTTAAATGACCAGATCTCATGAGAACTAACTGTCATGAGGACAGAACCAAGCAGATGGTGCTAAACCATTTATGAGAAACCTACCCCCATGATCAAATTGCCTCCTACCCGGCTCTACCTCCAATACTGGGGATTACATTTCAACATGAGATTTGGATGGGGACACACATCCAAACTATATCAGTAGTATATCATTATTTAAAGTTATTTCTCTGTTCACCATTTTTAAAGGCTGTGAACATAAGATATTTACCCAAGAACAGTAAAGTTACATCCAAGCATTTTGTCAATAACTAAGAAGATTTCACTGTTTTCATTGAACAAATAATACTAAATTAGTCTTATTCATCCAAAAATCACATAAACAAAGATTATTCTGGTTTTGGCTGGGTTTACAGTCTTAAAACATTTACATATCAAACCCTGACATCTTAATATATGACAATACAAAATCATTTGGTCAATAAACTCAGACAAAAATATGTGTTGACAATTCTGAAGACTTACCTATTTTTATCTCACCAATATTCTTAAAACTAAGTTTTATTTATCAAGGATTACTAAATTCACATGAACCTGAAAAGCATGTGGACTTAATTTAGGAGTACTCACTTATAAGCCAATTTAAGAGCATGCTAAACACAAAATATATGTACATAGACATAAATATATGTAAACACATATATATACACACAAAGGTCCAATAGCTTTTACTTTGGAATTCTAGCTAACAATACAAACTTGACATTTTATAAAAGATAGCTAGATGCACACTATTCTTTGATGAAATTGAAACCTGTTTATATGGCTGAACTTTGTTTGCCACAATATATAATCTAATGAAAACAGTGAACCAAACTTTGGGTAAGGCCAAGGCAGGAGGATTACTTGAGATAGGGGTTCAACACCAGCCTGAGCAACATAGCAAGAACCCCATCCCTATGAATGGGGTTTTTAAAACTAGCAACTTTTTAAAACTAGCTGAGCATGGTGGCACACATCTGTAGTCCTAGCTACTTGGAGGGTTGAGGCAGAAGAACTGCTTGAGCCCAGGAGATGGAGGCTGGAGTGAGCTATGACCACACCACTGCATTCTAGCCTGGGCAATGAAGCGATACCCTGTCTCAATAAATAAATAAAACAAAATTTGAGTAAAGCAGTCTCTATGGTAGTTTTTTTTTTAAGTCTCTTTTATTCTTTTATTTTTCCTTCCATTTCAAACAAATTTCCAATGTTTACATTCCATTTAGAGCACAAATAATGAATCTTATCTCAGCACCAGCAACTTAGTAACAGCAGATTCAACGCAGACAGTAAAGAAAAGAGAGGAAGATAGAGAGCTTTAGAAGACTCTTTTTAACTCTACAGTTAGTTGCAGGCTAACCATTTGAGCTCTTAATTTTTCTTGCTATAATTTGCCCATTCGTTTAAAACATGCATTAAAAATGGATCATAATATGTAACTAGCTGGAATCCCAAAGAGGATGAGAGCATGAAGTTCCTGGCAGGCCTCAGCAAAGGAGCCAGGCTTTAAAGGAGGGGAAAAGAAGAGAAAAAAAGAAAAAGAGATTTATGACCCTTAAAGCCACTACGTGGTGTGTGGTTGGTACCCTCACCACTCCCATTTACCTCCCATCCTAGACCTGCATGGTGTGGGATGAATCCCTCCTGCCTCCGTAAATCACTGGTCAAGTTAAACTATTTTCAACCAGACAGAGCTAAGGGTGCCTTTGGCCAAGAAGACTAAGGCTGTAGGTGGCTCTCTGAGATAATTAGGAAGATGAAGTTAAAAGTGAAAAGGAAAGGAAGGAGTCAGGGCCTACACACAAAGGTCATACACTCACACAAACAAATGGAGTGCTTCCAAACAGATCCCAGCTAAGAGGCTGGGTTTAGTCCTAAATCTCCTGCCTCAGTTCCAAATAGCTCTTCCAGATGACTGAGTCCAAACCAAGCAATGCCTCAAGGGTGCTGCAAATACAAACACAAATGCAGAAAAAGCTCAAACGTTGTTTCTGGCAGCCAAATCTAAATAGAATAGAGCCGCAGCAACACCCCAAAAGAGGCAGGGGGTGGTCAGGTATACTCCAACTTGCTCACTCAGTTCCAAAGGCTGCCTTCTTCAGAGTTCATTTTCTTTGTACCAACAAAGCTTTCAAGGCCACAGGCATCATGCCAGAAGTGAAAGACAGTTTGCCAAAAACAAATGCATCTTGGCAGCTTCAGAGAAATTTCTAATGTTCCAGCCATGGAGTCGGCTAGCCATAAGCAGCTGGTGTTCACAGGCAGCCATATGCCCTCTCCAGTAGAACCAGACCAGCAGGCTCAGGCCCCTGGAACACAAAACACTCCCTGTATGGGCCACCAAAATTGTAACTGAATGCCGGTTCAGCCACTTGCAAATTTAGATAACAAGCATGAGGTTGGTAAAAGAAAGTGACTTTTATTCCAGAGCTTAGCTGAGGGGAAACAGTATAGGCTCCTCCCTTAAGGAAACCACTTCATCTTTTGGGGCAAAAAGCAGGGGCTTTAAAAGTGGACATGTCATGAATGGCATGCAGGGGAGGGGCACGAGGAGGTGCAGGGTCTGTGTGACTTGCTTCCACTTCTTAGCTAGGGGATGTTCCAGCTGGCAGCATCTGGCCAGAACTAGGTTGTAAATTGACCATTGTCCCTAGGTATTCTCCTGGTAGGGAGGAGTTCCAGAGGGTCCCAGGTTTGGTTCAACACATGGTCATTAGAATTTCTAAGCAAACATTTAGTAAGATAAACTTGCCGTGCAGGAAGTGCCTGGTGGAGAGAAGGTAAAGGTTATAATGGCATCCCTAAGGAGCTTAAGAGGTGAATACACAGGAAAAAAAGAAATGGTAGGCTGGGCGCGGTGGCTCACGCCTGTAATCCCAGCACTTTGGGAAGCCGAAGTGGGCGGGTCACGAGGTCAGGAGATCGAGACCATCCTGGCAAACACAGTGAAACCCCATCTCTATTAAAAATACAAAAAATTAGCCAGGCGTGGTGGTAGGCACCTGTAGTCCCAGCTACTCGGGAGGCTGAGGCAGGAGAATGGCGTGAACCCGGGAGGCAGAGCTTGCAGTGAGCCGAGATGGTGCCACTGCACTCCAGCCTGGGCAACAGAGTGAGACTCCATCTCAAAAAAAAAAAGAAATGGTAAAGGTATTTTTTTAAGAAAGTAGCGTACTACTTTCTTTGGTTACAAGAGTAAAATATATATATATGAGTAAATAGCTGAACTGAATGAAAATATCTTCCTACATCTAAAAATCTTTTATCCATGGAGGCCCTTTAAGAACAAAGATTCTACATTGTCATGGTATCTTGCATTTATTGGAACCCACTGTTGCCTTGGTTTTCTATTCTTTGAATTCTACCTTCAAAGAGATGGTCTCTGGTCACTATAAGTTTTTTATTTCTTTAACTACTGGATTTTTTTCATAGAAATTTCTCTAGAATGGGAACTTCTTGCTCGAAGTTACAGCCAGGTATTTTCTGAGTAATTTTCTTAATCCTAGTCTTTTAACTGTCAAGCCATTATAATCCTGGTTTTGTTTGCAGGGTGAATTTGTAATTGTTATCTTATTTGCTACGTTACATCGCAATTGCGTTCGGGTTTCTGATTAAAAAGTATATATTGTCACATAAATATTGTATTTATTAGAAGACAAAACTGCCCTGACAGCCAATAAATAGTAGTCGCTTTAATGGTACTTTTAAGATAAAATGGGAAATGTTCAACTATATCGTCTTAGGTCTCCTTAATGGTATTTAAAAAATAAATTTAAGAAAATCATCCAACTATGAATTGTCTTTTTTTTTTTTTTTTTTT
>NW_016804493.1:4290594-4316904 GCF_001698545.2 Rhinopithecus bieti
AGGATGTTAACTTGACCACCCCAGGAACTCACTTCCAGTAACCTTATCAGGGTCTACCAGAGCGACCCCACCCTAAGCATTGTGAAAGAAGTACTGTTGAAATAGCACCTGGCATTTCACACTGAACTCCTGTAACACTTGCTGATTCACTGACCACAGTGAAGGGAAAGTACACTGGATGTTCAGCCGGCCTTTAGGGTGAGCCCTGCTGGTAAACATGAACTCACCTTAGAATCCCCATGTTTTAACATTCCCATGCCGCAACTTTGAATTTTTTTTTTTTTTTTTTTTTTTTGAGACAGAATCTTGCTCTGTCACCCAGGCTGGAGTGCAATAGTATTATCTCAGCTCACTGTAATCTCCGCCTCCCAGGTTCAAGCAATTCTCCTGCCTCAGCCTCCCAAGTAGCTGAGATTACAGGCATCTGCCACTATACCAGGTTAATTTTTTGTGTTTTTAGTAGAGACAGGGTTTCACCATGTTGGCCAGGCTGGTCTCAAACTCCTGACCTCAGATGATTCACCCACCTCAACCTCCCAGAGTGCTGGGATTACAGGGATGAGCCACCATGCCTGGCCTAAAAAATCTTTATGATAAACAGAAAATAAATTTTGGTAAGTCAGTAAAGTTTGTAAATGGGCACTTTGACTTTTGACAAATTTATTTAGAACAAATAGATTTAAGACAATATATTGATTCAGCAATTATGATAGAAGTGGTTTTCTAGTGTAGACGACTAGGCTGATACAATACACTTCTCTGTATGATTCAGTTATTTTATTTATTTATTTATTTATTTATTTATTTGAGACGATGTCTCGTTCTTGTCCCCCAGGCTGGAGTGCAATGGCGTGATCTCGGCTCACTGCAACCTCCACCTCCCAGGTTCAAGCGATTCTCCTGCCTCAGCCTCCCAAGTAGCAGGGATTACAGGTGCCTACCACCACGCCTCACCTAATTTTTGCATTTTTAGTAGAGAGGGAGTTTCATCATGTTGGCCAGGATGGTTTCAAACTCCTGACCTCAGGTGATCCGCCCACCTCGGCCTTCCAAAGTGCTGGGATTACAGGCATGAGCCACCACACCCAGCCATGATTCAGTTATTATAAGGACCACCGCATTTTCTCTTATTATCACAATCATCTTCTGCAAAATCAAAACCAAATTCATATAGATCTACTTCAATCTGAGAAAGCTCATTGAAAAATTAAATGCAATTAAAAATAATATCAAGCCAGTATTATGCAGTTTGGTTTATCTGCTTTTGCTGACTTTAAGTCATCTTAAGATGTTAGGTTCTGTGACCACTTTTACATTAAAAAAAAAAATTGTATTGTTATATTAAATTCCGTATGGCAGAATTTTAAGTGATATTGATCTACATATCATTTTCCTCCCCTGGATAGTGTTAGCCACACAAAAAATAATAATATATGTATAAGATTTTGTAAGTATATCAATGCAGGATGACCTGGCTCTTGGCCCAGTTCTGCTGCATACTTAGAACTGGGATCTGGGAGTAAACCATGAGCCTCTCTGTGGGTTTGTTTATTTGCCTGACAAAGAAAGAAAGTAATCACTGACTTTAAACTTCCTATAATGACAGAAAATCGTCGGGGGACACAGTGGCTCATGCCTGTAATCCCAACATTTTGGGAGGCCAAGGCCAGCGGATCACCTGAGGTCAGGAGTTCAAGACCAGCCTGGCCAACATGGCAAAATCCTGTCTCTACTAAAAATACAAAAATTAGCAGGGCATGTTGGTGCATGCCTGTAATCCCAGCTACTCAGGAGGCTGAGACAGGGGAATCACTCGAACCCAGGAGGTGGAGTTTGCAGTGAGCCGAGATCACACCACTGCACTCCAGCCTGGGCAACAGAGCGAGACTCTGTCTCAAAAATAAAATAAAACAAAATAAAATACAATTGTGCCCTTTAAACAACAATCAAAATTCCATATTTAAAAAGGATGGCCAGGTGTGGTGGTGCACACCTGTAGTCCCAGCTACTCATGAGGCTGAAACAGGGGGATCACTATGTTTGTGCTTGTGAATAGCCACTGTACTCCAGCCCGGGCAATATGGCAAGACCCCCATCTCAAAAAAAAAAAAAAGAAAAAGAAAAAAGAAAAAACTAAAACGAATAAAGGAGCAGGGAGTAGAATGGTGGTTGCCAGGGGCTGGGGTGTGGGAGGAATGGGGAGATGTTAGTCAGAAGGTATACAGTTTCAGTTAGATTAATAAATTCTAGAGACCTATTGTACCACATGGTTAATGACAATATATTGTATACTTAAAAATTGCTCCTCTAATCCCAGCACTTTGGGAGACTGAGGCAGGCGGATCACGAGGTCAGGAGTTCGAGACCATCCCGGCCAACATGGTGAAGCTCCATCTCTACTAAAAATACAAACATTAGTTGGGTGTGGCGGCACACAACTGTTGTCCCAGCTACTCGGGAGGCTGAAGCAGGAGAATCACTTGAACCCAGGAGGCGGAGGTTGCAGTGAGCCAAGATCAAGCCACTGCACTCCAACCTGGTGACAGAGTGAGACTCCATCTCAAAACAACAACAACAAAAAAATTGCTAAGAGACCAGATCTTAAATGTTGTCACCACAAAATAAAATGACAGTATGTGAGGTGACAATATGTTAATTGGCTTGATTGAAATCATTTCATGATATATACATATATCAAAATACCATGTATGCCATATACATATATAATTTTGTCAGTTATGTCTTAATCTTGGAGTAAAAATGATAAAGGCATGGCTGGCCGCAGTGGCTCACATCTGTAATCCTGGCACTTGGGGAGGATGAAGCAGGTAGATTATTTGAGGCCAGGAGTTCAAGACCAGCCTGGCCACTATAGAGAAACTTTGTCTCTACTATACAAAAAAAACGAGCTGGGTATGGTGGTACATGCCTGTAGTCCCACCTACTCAGGAGGCTGATATATGCTTGCCTTTTTTGACAGTAAAATAATATGTGCCATTGTCAAGAAATAGAATGGCATGTGGTGTCCCCAAGTTCTACACTTCACTTATAAAGCAATGCATTTCTAAACCATGATTGTACTTTAAATATTCCCTATTGTGCAAAAAGTAACACAAATGATGGTTTGTCTTTTTCAGGCTCTCATGATTTGGGGAAGAACAAAAGAAATTTCCTAGAGAAGGTTAAAAACTAGTAGATAAATTTGATTATAATTTCAATTATTTTATTCCCGTAGCATATATAAAAGAATATAAATTGAAATATACTATTAATATTTGATTAATTGTAATCATGGGCTGTCACTTATTTAAATGCAGGGATATACAGACAATATTAGTTTAATAGGTAACTTCATTGTCTGGGTGGTTTAGCCCTTGAAAGTATTTTCTCCTAATTATATCTGTTGCTTTAGATATTTAACAATTGAACTGCTAAGTAAAGATTATGAGTCTTTACCACACTTCTTTTTTTTTTTTTGAGACGGAGTCTCGCTCTGTTACCCAGGCTGGAGTGCAATGGTGCGGTTCTGGCTCACTGCAACCTCTGCCTCCCATGTTCAAGTGATTCTCCTGCCTCAGCCTCCTGAGTAGCTAGAATTACAGGCACCTGCTACCACGCCTGGCTAATTTTAGTATTTTTAGTAGAGACACGGTTTCACCAGGTTGGCCAGGCTGGTCTCAAACTCCTGACTTCAGGTGATCCACCTGCCTTGGCCTCCCAAAGTGCTGGGATTACAAGCATGAGCCACCACTCCAGCCATTACCACACTTTATTCGCTGTGGAGTGAGCTCCTTGATCAAAGTCAATGCTATGAGGATAAATAAGACATTCCTAAGTCCACAATAGTAATTCTGATGAAGTGTTACATTCAGGAAAGGTAAACCTGTCTCCAGAGTATCTGTTCCAATAAGAACGATGCAGTGACCCTTCCACAAAGGAAGTGGTCCAGTGTAATGCATCTGTCCTTATGTTAGCACTCTAAGGACTCAGTATTGGTTGCTGCTGCAGGTTAAGTTTGGCACTCAGCTGGGGCTGCTCAATGGCAGTGTTTGCCACATCGTGCCATGGACTACCAGTGCTCTCTTTACCACTGGAACTGGAGTCCTTATATAAAAAGAAGACCTATATATAACTTAAAGTATACCTATTTTTAGTTGTATATTTATAAGCATATATATCTCTGTAAGGTTCTGTTCTTATAGAACCACCTCCAATACCAAGGTCTGTATCATTCAGGGTTCAATCAGAGAAACAGCAGTGTTCCAAAGTCAAATCCCATAGTGAATTAGTGAGCTATATAAAACATATGTATGTGTGTTTATATTATAAATATATAAATACATATACAATACACATACATACTCATACATATATAGAGAGACATATATGTGCCTTAGTCCATTTAGGCTGCTATAACAAAATACCATAGATGGGCTACTTTATAAACAACAGAAATTTATTTCTCACAGTTCTGGAGATGAGGAAGTACAATCAGGTTTGGCGTCTGGTGAGGGCCCATTTCCTCCTAGACAGCCATCGTCTCACTCTAATCTCATATGGCAGAAGAATCACAGAGGTCTCCTCCCTCCCTCCCCCTCTCTGCTCTCTGATAAAGACACTAATCCCTTTGAAGAGGACTTCTCCCCCGTGACTCAACCACTTCCTAAAGGCCCCACCTCCTAATACCATTACCTTGTGGGGGAGGATATTGACCTATGAATTTTGAGGCTACATAAACATTCAGATCATAGCAATACAGAACTTACTTCTATAATTGTAGCGGCTGGATAGGCAGGAATAAAGTCTGTGGCAAGCCCTTTGGAAAAGCAGTCAGAAACGCCTGAGGCACCAACTGAGCACGGGTGGGAATTTTTTTAATTTTCACATAAATAAGATAGGGTCTCACCGTGTTGCCCAGGCTGGTCTTGAACTCCAAGGCTTAAGTGATTCTCCTGCCTCAGCCTCCCAAAGTGCGGGGATTACAGGCATTGGACACCACGCCCAGCCAGATGTGTTTTCTGGCTTCCCTCCAGAAAAACCTCAGCTTTGCTCTTAAGCCCTTTCACTGATTGAATTGAACCCACTCAGTTTATCCAAAATATTCTCATTTACTGAAAGCCAGCTGATTATATAAACTAATCACATCTACAAAATACCTTGACAGCCACGCCTAGATTCATGGTTTATTGAAAAAATAGGGAGTGTAGAGCAGCCAGGTTGACTGCTCTACATCGCAACGATGAAAAGACATGAGTTTCAGATGAGGAAAACAAAAAATACAAAGTAAGGTAAGGACATTCTTATAATGTAGAAACTAATGTAACCAAATCAAAATAATTAAACGAGTCATTTAGAAAGGTATTATTAAAGAGGCAAAATCGCCTAGTAGAATCTGTACTTCTACTTAATCTAATTACTTCAAGTGTCTTTCTACAGGTGTTAAATATTTAATGAGGGGATTAAATTGAAAGGTATTTAAGAAAAGGGTGGGTCACCTTGACCCTTCATAAAGCTGCTGGTCCTTGGGGAAGCTGCTCAGTTACTCTCTGATCTCCGTGGAGTCAGGTCTTCTACCAAGATGAATTCGATGGACTTCAGGTTGGGTAAGTTCCCATCAGCTTTTTCCTCCGTTCTTTGGTATGCTCATGGCCTTGCTTTTTTTTTTTTTTTTTTTTTTTTGTTTTTTTGAGACGGAGTCTCGGAGTCTCCCTCGGTCTGTCGCCCAGGCTGGAGTGCAGTGGCCGGATCTCAGCTCACTGCAAGCTCCACCTCCCGGGTTTACGCCATTCTCCTGCCTCAGCCTCCCGAGTAGCTGGGACTACAGGCGCCGCCACCTCGCCCGGCTAGTTTTTTGTATTTTTTTTTAGTAGAGACGCGGTTTCGCCGTGTTAGCCAGGATGGTCTCCATCTCCTGACCTCGTGATCCGCCCGTCTCGGCCTCCCAAAGTGCTGGGATTACAGGCTTGAGCCACCGCGCCCGGCCTCCTTGCTTTTTTTCAAGTCAAAGTTTAAAGCACAAACACGGTTAGAGGTACAGATTGTTGGAGCAGCAGCTGTTTTTCGCTGATAAATTGTTAGAACAGCCATGGGTACTTTGAAGTTGGACTCTGGAAATTCAAATGTAAAATGGCAGCCGTGGGTCCCCTACAAGTGATGTCTACCTAAAATTTTAATGTCTCCACTTTAAGTGGAGAAAAGAATACATGAACTACTTAATGCATCCTACAGAATTTTATTAAGATGTATTACTTTCTATTACAAAGTACCAGTTCTTGTCTTTCTTAACCTTCTCAATTGTCTCATGAGTTTTACCTCTTTCATTAATTTTCCTCCTCCCTACTGCTTCCTCTTTTGGTAATTTTGTACATTTTCAGTAAATTCTCTCTTTGGAAACTTAGGTGATTGATTATAATTTTCTAATATGTACATTTAAGTGTTTATCCAATTTAGTATGACTTTGGTTGTATGCCTAAAGTAAAAATGCAGAGTAACAATTAATAAAACAAGGAAGCCAAAGCAGGGGAATCAATTGAATTCAGGAGTTTGAAACCAGCCTAGGCAGCATAGCAAAGTACTGTCACTACAGAAAAAAAAAAAAAAAAAAAAAAGGCCGGGCGGGCGCGGTGGCTCACTCCTGTAATTCCCAGCACTTTGTGAGGCCGAGGCGGGTGGCTCATGAGGTCAGGATATTGAGACCCTCCTGGCGAACACGGTGAAACCCCGTCTGTACTAAAAATACAAAAAATGAGTCGGGCGTGGTGGCGGGTGCCTGTGGTCCCAGCTACTCGGGAGGCTGAGGCAGGAGAATGGCGTGAACTGGGGAGGTGGAGCTTGCAGTGAGCCGAGATGGCGCCATTGCACTCCAGCCTGGGCGACAGAGCGAGTCTCCATCTCAAAAATTAAAAAAAAATTAGGAAGGCACGGTGGTGGTGCATACGTGTAGTCTCAGCTACTCCAAAGGCTGAGGTGTAAGAATCGCTTGAACCCAATAGGCGGAGGTTGCAGTGAGCTGAGACCACGCCACTGCACTCCAGCCTAGGCGACAGAGGAAGACTCTGTCTCAAAAATAAATTTAAAAAGAAGGATTTAATTGAAATATAGTGTGCATGCTAAAAATAGCGAATATTTATACATGTTTAATTTAATGAATGTTCACAAACCAACTACACTTATGGAACTCAGAGAGCACTCAGATAAAGAGAACCTAGTGGCACCCAGAGGCCTTCGTTCGCTTCCTTTCAGGCTCCGACTCCGTTCCCTCAGTAGCCCATATCCTGCCTTTCCATCAGTATAGATGAGTTTTTCCTCTTATACATTACAGTGATGAAATAAGAAAATATTCTTCTGCAATTAGTTCCAATTTTAAAGATAAATTCTCGAATCCAGATAGTAAATATGTTAGGCTGTGTGGACCCTAGACACATTTGAGCCTCAACTAACTCTGCTACTGTGGCTTGAAAACAGCCATAGACAATACGTAAGTGAATGAATGTGACTGGTGTTTCGATAAAACTCTGTTTACAAAATCAGGCAACTGGCTGGATCTGGCCCATAGGCCTAGAGTTAGCCAATTCCTGCTTTCATTTGTAATTTTATTACTGTAAGTAGCTATGAGGTCATGCCTGGATTTCACCTTGGGAAGGGGAGGGGATCAATGGTGCTAACACTGTCTGGAACTCTTCTTTGGTCTGGTAATTACCAATATTCTCCAATGTTCTCTCTGTTGATACTTTTGTCAGGTTTCCCAGCCAAAGAGAATCATCATAATGAAGAAAGACAAACAAACAAAGAAAGAAAAACAAAACACCGACATAAATTTTCTGAAGAATTATTGCAGGAACTTAAGGAAATATTTGGAGAAAACTGTTATCCCGATTACACAACTAGGAAAACACTGGCCAACAAATTTGAATGTCCAGTGAATGTAATAGATGTAAGTTCAAGTTTTTTTTTTTTTTTTTAATTGAAACAGGGTCTCACTCCTGTCACCCAGGCGCATTTACAGTGGCACAATCACAGCTCACTGCAGCCTCCACTTTCCGGGCTCAGATGATTCCCCACCTCAGTCCGCTGAGTAGCTGGGACTACAGGAGCACACCACCCTGCTGGGCTTCGTATTTTTTGTAAAAAATGGGGTCTTACCATGTTGCCCAGACTGATCATGAACTCCTGGGATCAAGAGATTCACCCGCCTCAGCAGTCCCAAAGTCCTGGGATTACAAGCGTGGGTCACCACATCCAGCTGTTTCCTATAACATTAAAGGGCAATGAGTACAGATGGAGGTAGAATGCAGGGGATTGGATAGGAAGGTACAGAATTCAAAGAAATTGGAGAGAGTAATTAAAATATATATGTATATACAGTTAATCCTCCGTATCCACTGGGTCCACATGCAGATTTGGAAAGTTAAAAAATGAAAATCGGATGGGTGCTGTGGCTCTCCCTTCCAGCCCTGATCACATCACTGCATTCCAGCCTGTGTGACAAAGTGAGACTCTGTTTCAAAAACAAGGGGAGGTCAGGGTTGGCGGGGAAGCACAAATAACAGTACAAAAATTTTAAAATGATACAAATTTTAAAACAATACAGAATAAGAAATATTTATGTAGCATTTGTGTTATATTAAGTATCAGGTATTGTATGTCATCTAGAGATGGTTTAAAGCATATGAGAGAACATGCATAGTATATATGCAAATGCCACACCATTTCATAGGTATGAGGGCCTGAGACATTCTCAGACATTGGTATCCATAACCAATTTCAGAGAAAATTGTACACACGCACACAACAATATGAAAAATATAAAGAATTAAGCAGTATATAGCATTTCATTGCATAAGAAATAGTATTATGTACTTGTGAAAATACAGTGGGTATGTATTGTGAAAACCAGACTGCAGCAAGGCAAATTTGGAAGCAGTGGATGAGTTGATGCTGCCTTGGTTACTGGTGGTGACGGTGGTTTGGGCCAGCTTGCTAGCTGTGCAGGTGGATGGGACTAATGAGACTGTAGATGTTTGAGATGAAGCTGACAAAGTTTACCATGTGTGGGATATGCTGTGAAAGATAAGGTGGACTCAAAGGTTACTTGGACGTTTGACTTAAGTCTATGGAAGATGAGAGTTGCCTTTTACTAAGGAGGGGACCTAGGGAGGAGCAGGTGTGTCAGAGAAATCAAAATTTACATTTTGGACACATGAAGTTTCATATGTCAGATAAACATCCAAGTGGAAACGCTAAGTGAAAGTTTGAATATGCAGTTCTGAAGGGCTGGGAGAGCACTTAGCTAAGATTTAAATCTGAGAGTTGTCTGCTAGTGAGCTGACTGATGGGTGGTAGCCCCTAGTAGCTTCAGAATGAGGGTTGAAAAGATCCAGGCAGGATTAGAAAATTGGGACTTTCAACCCCATCCTCCAACTTCTGGAGAGGAGATGGAGCTGAAGGTTAAATTGATCACCAATAGCCAATGGCTTAATCAATCATGACTATACAATAAAGCCTCCAGGAAAAAAAAAAAAAAAAAGGACTGAGTTTGAAGAGGGTCCAGATAGTTGAACATGTGGAAGTTCCTGGAGGTGGCTTATCCAGGGAAGGCAGGAAAGCTCTGCATCCCTTGCCCTATATCTCACCCTATGCTCCCCTCATCTATATCCTTTGTAATATCCTTTCTAATCAACTGGTAAACCTAAGTGTTTCACTTAGTTCTGTAAGCCACACTGGCAAGTTAATCAAACCCAGAGAGGAGGTCAACAGTAGCCCTGACCTGAAGCCAGTCACTCAAAAGTTTCAGAAGCCCAGACTTGCAACTGGCATCTGAAGGAGGGGCAGTCTTGCAGGACTGAGCCCTCGACCTGTGGGATCTGACAGTATTTCCAGGTACGTAGTGTCAGAATTGAACTGAAGGACACCCAGCTTGTGCACTGCAGAACTGTTGCCCTGGTGTGTGGAAAAACACATTTGCTCACACAAGGCTTTCCCTGTTGATTGTTGTGGTATGAGAGCAGAGGAAAAATGGTTTCTTTTTTTTCCCTCAGAGTCGTACAACAAATATATGCTCAGGAAGTTATTCAAACAATTGTACTCTTTGGTTGTAACCTGTGAACCAATGCATGTAAGAATTATGTGCATATAAGAAACAGAAAAGTGGGCCAGGTGCAGTGGCTCATGCCAGCACTTGTATTTTTTGTAAAATACAAGTAATCCCAGCACTTTGGGAGGCTGAGGCGGGCAGATCACCCGAGTCAGGAGTTCAGCGCCAGCCTGGCCAACATGGCGAAACCCCATCGCTACTAAAAAACAAAAAAATTAGCCAGGCATGGTGATGCACCTGTAATCCCAGCTACTCGGAGTCTGAGGTAGGAGAATCAGTTGATCCCAGGAGGCGGAGGTTGTAGTGAGCCGAGATTGTACCACTGCACTCCAGCCTGGGCAACAAGAGCAAAACTCTGTCTCTAAAAAAAAAAAAAAGTGAAGAAAAGGAACACAAATGTGGATGTCAGAAAATACACCACTAATTCTCCTTACTGGGAGAGTATGAGTAAAGTAGCAGGGTTGTGTGAACAATGCACGACTAGGTGGGACAGCTGGGAGCCTCTTCTGTAGCACAGAGTGGGTTTCTTAGTGAACAAGCAGAACGTTGCATATGGGTCACAAACAGGTTGGGGAGAGATTCTGGAAAGCCACGGTTTACATGTAAACCATGGTGTCACTGTCTCCAGTGAAGGAGGTTATGGTTCTAGAAATGCACAGTGCATGACCTGTGTTACCGCATGTGCCTCCTAGGATAGATTGCCTTTATTATTTATATGCTTTAATGTCAGCAGGCAAGTCAGGGATTCTGTTTGGAAGAGGCTTAAATAGAAAAAATCCTCCTACATTAAGGAATGCATATAAGAATATATTCAGATAAGTAGAGTTAATAAAATAATATAATCTTTTCTCTCTAGAATTGGTTCCAAAATAAAAGAGCCAGACTTCCACCTGCAGAAAGACACAGAATATTTGTTCTTCAGAAAAAGCATTATTTTCCAGTCCAAGCCTATCCATTTTTAAGCTGCCAGGAGGCCCAGGCTGCAGCTCCCAACTATACCACAGAGCAGAGCTTCTCTGGAGCCCAGAGGGTTTTGATGAGTAGAGCTGGCTGCTCCCTTCTGGAGAAACAGAAGATTCCCAGTCAACAGATGGGCTACAATTGCTTCTCTTTGGAGAACCAAGAGATGCTCAGTCAACAGGTGGGCCCCCAGTGCTCTTATCTGGAGAAACCGGGGATTCCCAGTCAACAGGTGGCCTCCCAGAGCTCCCATCTGGTCACAGGCACTGGAAAGCAACCACGCTGCTGCTTGGAGTATGGAGGTGACACAGGCAAGGGGCCATTCACTGATATCGTTTTCTCAGCTACAACTCTGCAGTTGCCTTCATCCTCCTCCATCTTCTGTGCCATATTTTCATGGAGAAAGGACTGAAACAGGGAAAGCCAGCATGCAGTCCCTTCCTTTTGGGATTATGCTCAAGGCGCGTATGGGGTGAAGAACAGGGACCCATTGTCCGTTTGCTCATTCTCTCTCTCACCTGATGCGAGAACAAGCAGCAGAATGATTGGGCAGTATCACCCGCAGCAGCACCAACGCCTCAGAATTACTTAGAGGGATGATGTGTCCAGGAACGGCTGCCGCATGGACTTCTGGTCCTTGGGATCTAGGGAAGCAGTGGCCCTCGGCTCAGTCACAGCGCAGGGTCAACTGCCTCAGAATAATGGAACCGTTGTGCTCTCAACTGCAGCACGTGCCTCCCCAAATAGTTGCCGACTCACTCCTGCTGCGTCTGGGGCAAGATATGCAGGAAGGGGCTTCAGAGCAACTCAGGGCCCAACTGCAGCAACTTTAAGGTGAGGAATAGGCAAGTGTCTGCAGCAGGGAACCAAGGATGCAGCTCTGCAAAGTACTGCTAAGTGTCAGAGAACCACAGTCACCCACACAGTAGCGCAAGGCAGAGCCCTTACCAGAAGCCTCCACATTAATAAGAGAAAAAAAAAAAAAGCCAGGTGAGGTTGTTTGAGCCCAGGAGTTCAAGAAAAGCCTGAGCAACATGGTGAGTCCCTGTCTCTATAAAAAACTTTTTTAAAAAATTAGCTGGGCATGATGGTGTGTTCCTGTGGTCCCAGCTACTCAAGAGGCTGAGGCAGGAGGATCACTTGAGCCCAGCAGTTCGACGCCAGCCAGGGCAATATTGGAAGATCCCATCTCTCCAAACAAAACTAAACAAAAAAATAAAACTAAAAAAAAAAATTTAGCTAGGCATAGTGGCTTCTGCCTATGGTCCAAGCTACTTCAGAGGCTGAAGTGAAAAGATCACTTGAGCCTGGGAGGTGGAGGCTGCAGTGAGCTGTGATCTTTCCACTACACTCCAGCCTGGGTGACAGAGTGAGACCCTGTCTGTGAAAGATAAAATAAAAAAGAAGAAGAAAACTAAAACTGTCTACAGTGTCCACATGTGTTATAGCTCCTGACCATATAGTTTACGGTGGCCTTGAAAAGTCTGACTCCATATAATATGGATTGAAAAACTAGCAAGCACAAAGATTGCAGGAGTATCGCTCAAACCACATCATGCAAAGTCTAACGACATTTTGCCTTCAGAAGGAGGCTCTTGCCCAGACCCTGCTTCAGGCATTGTTCACCTCAGAGGCAATATAGCCAACAAGAACAGAGTAACCACGAAGTCCCACAGCAGTGACAATTGGATAGGGGGTTCTAAAGGCTACTCTTGCAAAGCTCTCTCCTCCATGGACCAGAGCAGTATCTCCAGGATGTGGCCTACCACAACCCAGCTGTATCTTCTCAGCAGCCAGCTCCACCGAAGAAGCTCTGCCTGTGAAGGGAGCTGCGGCAACATCAGCCCGGCCTTTGTACATCTCAAAAGCAGCCCAATATAAAGGCAAGAGCTTTTAATTGAAAGGCATTTAAAGACACAGTACATAAAGCCAAGCACAATGGCTCACACCTGTAATCCTAGCACTTTGGGAAGCCAGGGAAGGAAGACCTCTCTGAGCCCACGGATTCAAGACCAGCCTGGGCACCATGGCAAGACCTTGTCTCTAGAAAAAGGAAGAAAACAAAACTGTACAAGAGGACTCTGAAAAGCCTCAGGAAGTTGCTGTGCTGAAGCAACCCCCACCAGCCCTCTTAGCTCAGCTGCTGCCCAGGAATCCAGAGTTTGTGACCAAATCATCTAGGGATGTGACACCAAGGCCAACAAAGATCTGAAGTACCCAGGTGAGTCTCTGAATGTCAGGTGCTGACCTGATTTTTTAGAAAAGATCAAGTGTCTTTGAACTTCCAGGTCTTTTTAATAGTTTTGGTCTTTGACATGTAGAATTATTTCTCAAAGATTCCAGAGTTTTGTCAAAGCATGTATTATAATATGAATTAGGCAACTTGCGTTAAAAGCTGAAATTTCCCACCAATTCTCTATTAGATGTGTCCTACATAGAAATTCTTCCAAGTGTTCCAAAGAATACACAGCCATAGAAACACAGGATTTCAAGCTGACTGATGAAGAATCAAAATAAAGTATAAAGTAATAAGCTAGCACAGTTAATAAGAATGAACTAGATCTATAGATACATGTGAGATTTATGAGGCACAATGTTTCATTCTTTTTTCCAGAGCAGGAGTAGATTTTTATTTAAAAGGACTTTAGAACAGGAAAGAAAGGAAAGTAAGTTTGGAAGAAACCTAAGTTGGGACATGAAGGTCAAGTGTGGTCTTTAACCTCGATTTTAGGACTTTATAGGGTGACCCCTTTTCCATGATTCTTCTTTTAGGGCAGTCTGCCCACATGTGCAGTGCTTGAAAAAATAAGCACACAAAGTGTGTTTAGGAAGTTGTATGTGTACCCATCTGAGGCTTTTCTTCCCCTTTCTGGTGGAGTTCCCTCAGGACATATTCTACCATTTTGTCTCTTGATGCACATGCCCCAGAATTTGCTGCTCCCTGGCATCTGCATTCAATTAACACTTCAGTGTAACAGGTATGGACCATCAGAAAATGGCCTCTCCCTGGCCCTGGTGGCCAGTTTATCGCCTTTACAGAGGCAATGTGAAACTTGTTGAACCATCACTCGACTTTCCTAGGGGGTGGGGGAGAGCCCTCTCCTGCCTGGCTCATGCCTGTCTAACTACCTGTAAAATTTTCCCCCTCAAGAGCCCAAGACCTCAAATCTTTGAAAGAAATTAGACGAAGGTCAGTCTTCTTTAACTGCTTCCCGCTGACAAAAGGGCTGTGGTGGTTCTGCAGGTCTTGGCCTCTTGCTAGCTGTCAGGGTAGAAGGGTGACTCCATGGGTTGGCAAAAGTAGTATCTAGCAAGGTCCAAGGGAGACAGGGGCAGGAGTTTGCCTTCCTGTCCCACTAATGGGCAGTCTAGGGGTCCCCTGTAGAGGGGTGCCTCTTGAATATTGAGAGGACAGTATCCCACACTGAGGATCATCTGGAGCTTGATGGCCTGAAGGCAACAGGAAACAGATCGTGTTACTAGATTTAGAAGAAATAGACCAAAGCAAAATAAGGGAATGAGGACGGCTCCAAAAAATTAAGGCTGCCAAGATGCCCAGGTAACTGGTAGCCATGGTCATGCCTGCTAAGACTTGGGCTGCCAACTTATTTCAATGTGCCCAGAACTAGAATATTGGTCCAGATTTTTAAGTTACCCATCTCTTTTGTTTCTTCTGAGCTGCAGTGAGAGATCACCGGTTGGTTCACAGAAATAAGCAAGGTTAGGCTACAATGCAGACAAAAGCTTAGAACTGATGACATTAGAAAGTAATAGTAGGTGTACCATAAATTGTGACACATAGTTTTCTCTTTACAGTCCTCCTTTTATTAAAATCATGATAGGAATGATTTGTTTGTAAAATAAACGTTAGTCTTATCATATTTGGCCTGATTGCATAAAATGCGGCAAGGATAATTATTTTTACATAGGCTTTTAAAATTGGCTTTGATGGAACTCTGTTCCATAAGAAATCTCAGATAAGACATTTTAAAAGCCAAGCACAGCCATGGGTTTGTACCCTCAAATACCTATGAGAAGGGTAGATTTCTCTCCTCTTGAGGTCTCTAGATAACTTGGAGCACCTGGGCCTGTTAGACAGTGACATTCTTTACTCACCACAGGTTAGGTCCCCATACAGGGACTCTGTAGACAAGGTATGAGGCCAGTCTCCCCAAGGAACTTTATTGGCCCTATAAGTCAAGCTTGATTTCCTTAAAGGAAAGCATGCCATTCCAGTCAAAGTCCTGGTAAAACAGCCAATTTCTCCAATGGTGTCCTGTTGCAAAAGAAAACATTCTAATTGCATTTATGCAAATAACTATATTGCCACACATTAAGAATACTCACATATAGTTTCCAAATTCTGGAGAAATCAGGTAGAGAGAAACAAATGTGCTCCAAATTTTGTTCACAGGAGTACACTCAATTGTGAAAAGCTGTAAATAGCTCAAAAGAAAAGTCTTCTTGGCTCTGAAAACAAAGGATTTTGCAAAAGTCAAAAGATTACTTCACTCTTCTGTTAGTTCAGTGCATTCAGTCAACTCTCATTCCACTTGATATTCATAAACATTTCAGCTGTTAATATATGTATCTGCTTGGCTATCTGCTTTTAATTAAGCTGACTTTTAACCATAGCGCTCTTAAAAAAATCATTTTACATCTCTTATTACCCTACTTTATCCAGGCCAAACGAACAATGTTTCTGGCCTTTGAACATTACCAAAAGTAACCTCACAGGTGAAACAAATCTTAACTAAGGTTATGACTTAACCATGAGCATATGAGGTACTTTTAAGGAGGTGGCAAGCAGTTTTTAAAACATTTAAAGCCTCCACAGGTAGCTCAGAGAAAGGAAAATTCAAGAAGGGAAGTCAGAAGTCATTCATGGAGAGGCAGAGAATACAGTGATTTTTACCATTCCTACAAATGGTTTGCACAGAGAGAGAGAGGCCTGAAGTCTGATTGGTAAAAATTTTTACACTTTTGCCAGCATGCCAGGCTTCTGGGTTCCCTTTCCCTGATGAGCCCTAGTGACCCTGGAGTCCTGTGAAGGGGGCACAGATAAAGAAGTTATCTGCATACGGCAGAAGTTATGCTCCCTCTCATGGGGGGGATTGCTAAAATTGCTGCCTGGACCTTCACTGACAATGCTGCTGCCACAGTGGCCGTCTCTCTGAAGAATGCAGCCTTCCTAGGTCCAGGGGTATTGCAGGCAACAAGAACCTTTCAGACAGGGCAGCCCCAGGGCAGCCACACCTTGCCCTTCTACCACCTCTTCCTGAATATCAAGGAAAAGTTCATCTTGGACTGATCCCTGAGGAATTCTTCCAGTTTCTTTATCCTAAAACTGGTGTAACAGGACCCTATGTGCTTGGAATTGGGCTTATCTTGTATGCTTTATCCAAAGAAATATAAGTGATTACCACAGAGACCTTTTCTACCATATCAGTAGTAGGGTTACTTGTCTATGCAATTAAAAAATATTGTGCCTGTATTGCAGAATTTGCTGATAAACTCAATGAGCAAAAACTTGCCCAACTAGAAGAGGTAAAGCAGGCTCCCATCAAACAAATCCAGGATACAACTGATTTGGAGAAGTCACATCAGGTCCTGCCATTACCTTTTTGATGTGCAGAGGAATCACATTCCTATGGCTTTGGAGGTTACTTACTGGGAACGACTGTATAGAGTGTACAAGGAAGTAAAGAATTGCCTGGGGCCAGGCATGGTGGCTCATGTCTGTAATCCCAGCACTTTGGGAGGCCGAGGCAGGCTGATCACAAGATTAGGAGATAGAGACCATGCTGGCTAACATGGTGAAACCCCGTCTCTACTAAAAATACAAAAAAAAATTAGCGGGGCTTGGTGGTAGGCACCTGTAGTCCCAGCTACTGGGGAGGCTGAGGCAGGAGAATGGCGTGTACCTGGGAGGTGGAGCTTGCAGTGAGCTGAGATCACGCCACTGCACTCCAGCCTAGGCGACAGAGCAAGACTGTCTTTAAAAAAAAAAAAAAAAAAAAAGAATTGCCTGGACTATCATATATCTGTGCAGAACATGATGTGTCAAAAGGAACAAGCACATTATAAATTGGGTGGAGAAGCACGCGGTGCAGAGCATCTCTGCACAGCAGGAAAAGGAGACAATTACCAAGTGCATTACAGATCTAAAGCTGCTGGCAAAGAAGGCTCATGCACAGCCAGTTATGTAAATGTATCTATCCCAGTTGAGACAGCTAGAAACAGTTGACTGACTAAATGGAAACTATGTGACAAAATATTTCTGTATTGGTGTCTACTGAAGTTATAGTTTACCTCTCCTAAAAATGAAAAGTTTATTTCATACAGTGAGAGAATAAAATCTATCGGCCAGTCAGATGTTTCTCATCCTTCTTACTCTGCATCTGAGTTGTTCCATGATCACTTCTGAATAAGCAATTTGCCTTTATTAAAACTTGCTGCCTAACTAAAAATTACCAGGTTATAGTTTAAATTTGTAATTCTACCGTCTTTCAATAAAGTGACAATTGAATGAAAAAAAAAGTTATCCCCCCTCAAGAGATTGCTCAGTTAGATTTTTTGCTAGGACTTTTCTGAGTAAGTGTGGGATATTTCTAAACCTCTGAGGTAGGACTGTCTAGGTTGAAGCTATTGGTTAATGATTTAGGTAGCTTTCCTGGGAGAAATAAGGCTATTAGAGAGAAAGATGAATTCAGAGGACAGGTAAATATTCAGTGAGCATTGATCTTGGAGATTATATTTTTGCCCCAAAGAGGTGTGAGGTATTTTGACATTACCAAGGACCAGTGGGAGAATGGTAATTGGTCCCTTAAGTAATAAAAAGGGGTATGGATCTTTTATTTGAGGGGAAAGGATGCCATTTGCCCTACCCAGCAGGCTTAGCCCTGTCCTTCCTGTTCTGCCCTCAGTTATGAAAGACTGAAGAGGCTAATCTGAGGACCTCTTGCACAGGGGCACTGGGTTCCAAGGCTGACTGGAAATTTTCTCCTAGTTCATTTATAAGTCAAATAGTTTAAGTTTTGGAGAAATTAAATTTTTCCCACTTTTAGGGGATGCATCCAAGGGGCATGTCCTGTGATATGAAGACATGACTACCCATCTGGGAAGACAGAACAGAGGAGGAAAAAAGGAAAAAATAAAAAAGAAGGCATCCCCCCTTTCTTCTATTATCCTGAAGGGGGCATTTCCCATCAGCCTGGGTTCTGGACTTAACCAGTCTTTACCGTCTACCCTTAGTAACCGTATCGTCACAATTACCCACTTGAGAACAGAGGGGATACAGAAGTGAACAGTTTGCCCTTGTCTATCTCTGGGCCATGGAATTAACTAGTCCTTACCAGAGACACAATGTTTAATTTTAAAGTGAGTTGCCTAATTAATAGTATAGTACAAGAATTATCAAAATGAAACAAGGTAAAGCTAGGTCTTGTAAATCTGGAATACACATAAATATATGCATACACACATACTAAAAATTTCTAAAAATGTAGATATTGATATTCTTTAAATTACTGAAAGTTTAATTTGGACAAGATAAAAAAGAAAGAATAGCTTTTCTCCTCTGTTATGAAACTGCGAAATAAAAATAAAATTCTAAGGGCCCAACCTACTGAACAGACCACATCTTGACCAAGGGGACCCAAGAGTTAACCTAGAAAACTGAGTTCTCGGCCAGGCGTGGTGGCTCCCGCCTGTAATCCCAGTGCTTTGGGAGGCCAAGGCAGGTGGATCACCTGGGGTCAGGAGTTCAAGACCAGCCTGCACAACGTGGCGAAACCCCGTCTCTACTAAAAATTAGCCAGACATGGTGGCAGGCACCTGTAATCCCAGCTACTCAGGAGGTTTAGGCAGGAGAATCACTTGAACCTGAGAGGCAGAGGTTACAGTGAGCCGAGATTGAGCCATTGCACTCCAGCCTGGGTGACAAGAGTGAAACTCCGTCTCAAAAAAAAAAACTGAGTTCTCAGCCATGACAGGATGGGAGGTCAGACACAGCTCGTTATACCTGTTCCTTCACTGACATTAAGCTTTCTTCTGTAAGAGCTCAAAAAAACCAGCCCTTTCAAAAGATTCCACCACTTATATCGACCAACTGCTTGACTGCTCTCCCTTCTTTTAGCAGTTTCAGCATAACAACAGATGAGCTTTTCTTCTGATGAGAGACCACCAACCATGGAATGATCCTGGCCAGTCTATGACGAATGCCCAGTGAGGGTTTTTGTGTCCTCTACTTCACCTTTGGATGTCAAAGAGCACAACACTCCACCCTGGGATCATGCTGATGCCACCATCTTTGAACATGGATCACAGAGAGGCATGAAGCTGAATTGCATATATATATATATGTTTCTCCTTTCATAAATATGCATTATTGTCTCTATAGCTCATTTAAGCTGGCCACCCCATCCAGCTTAAATTCCTGTCTTATTCTTTGGACCCTTGAAGTGTCTATTTCCAGTTTCTGGCTGGGGAGCTATGCTTCCCAGCCTGTCAGAACGGCCACCCTGCAGGCTACAATCCTTTATGAAAAATAAAGCTCTCCTTTCCATATTTATGAATCTTATCATTCTTCAGTTGACAAAACATAGCATTATAAACAGAAATGTAAATAAAAGTATACTAGCGTCTGTGGATTCACTGGATTTTGTATGCACACAATCACACCGTCTGCCAATAAAAGTATTCTTATTTATTTCCAGTCCTTCTACTTTCATTTTTCTTCCTTACTACTTGGCTAAGAAATGCAGTAAAATGCTAAATCGAGGTAGAAACAACATCATTGCCACATCGCCAAGCTTCACATTAGGTATATTTCCAAACATATATTACCAAATATGGGGTTAAGGGGTTCCCTTTTATTTCTGTTGTTCTTAGCTTCTTCCCTCAAAAATCTGAAATCTCTCCAAATTTTTAAGTTTTAAATGTCTTTCTTCATCTGTTGTGATGATGGTATTTTCTTCCATAATCTGTTCATGTGGTGACTATTGTAAAGCATTGCGATTTTAGAAAAATCCAACTAGCTTATGACATACCCTTTTTATGTATTTCTAGATTGGAGGTGCCAGTAGTTTAAGATTTTGGTGTCTATGTTCATGAGTGATATTGGCTTCATTTATTCCTTTATTAAATGCTTGAAATTTAAAGTGATTCTGCCTGACTCTAACATTATTTTCATGGAAACATTGTTGACTACTGACTCTATAACTCTATACAATTACAAGACTCTAAACAATTACAAGACAAGCATTTCTCTTTAGATCAGTTTTGGGGATGTTGAATTTTTCTTTTTTCTTTTTTTTGGAAGGAGTCTTGCTCTGTCACCCAGGGTGGAATGCAGTGGCTCAATCTCCGCTCACTGCAAGCTCCACCTCCTGGGTTCATGCCATTCTCCTGTCTCAGCCTCCCGAGTAGCTGGGACTACAGGCACCCCACCACCACACCCAGCTGATTTTTTTTTATTTTTAGTAGAGATGGGGTTTCACCATGTTAGCCAGGATGGTCTCGATCTCCTGACTTCGTGATCAACCCCCCTTGGCCTCCCAAAGTCGTGGGATTACAGGTGTGAGCCACTGCACCCAGCCGAGAAGTTGAATTTTTCTAAGAATATATCCATTTCATCGAAATCTTCAAATTTATTATAAAATCACCCCAACATCCTCTTAACTTTTTCATTCCTAGGGCATATGTAGCAGTGTACTGTTTGTAATGTTTCATATTTGGACTTTCTATGTCTGTTCTTGATTTGTTTGCCAGACATTTGTCCTCTCAAACAACCAGTGTCTGCAGGAAAGACCTCAATGCTCTTTGTCAGCATGACTTTCTGGGGCAGTGGGGGCTGCTGAGGGCCAGGGGGCCTGTCTGGTAGGGTCCTGGGCCTCTCCCAGACGGCTCAGGTGTCCTGGCTCCCGCCAGTGGGTACCCACATCCCCTAGCCACTGAGGGCCTCTGTGAAAAGACGTCCACACGTTTGAGGAAGGCCCTGTCACTGCACAAAGGATTCCCGAGGCCCTGGGACTCAGGCTAAGCAAGGACTTAGTTAAGAGCGGGTCGCATCGCAGGCTTGCATGCAGCAAGATCCCATTTTCCTCCACAAAGACAACTGCTCACAGGAAGGCCCAGGACCCCCAACAAGCCACTTTCACTTGTGTCCTCCTCAGACTTCCACTGCCTAAAAACCCAGGGTGGGGAAGCTTCAAGGATGAGGTCTCGGATCCGGCAAGGCATGTTCCAGTCCTGGTCACATGGGCACTGAAGCCTCAGGTGACAGAAACGGGGACTCAACCTCAGGGGTCAAAATCAAGATTTAACCCTTGGAGGGCTATTATGGCCTGAATTCTGCCCAATCCTCCCATTCATATGATTCATATGTTGAAGTCCAAACCCCTAGTACCTTCAAATGTGAGGGCCTTCAAAAAGGTAATTAAGGTAAAATTGTAATAGCCGGTTGGGTTTATCTTCTCTGCTGCTCAGAAAGCCAGATGCCCTTAGAACAACAGGTATTACAGCAAAGAAAGAGGTTAATCAGGCTGGGCGCGGTGGCTCACGCCTGTAATCCCAGCACTTTGGGAGGCCGAGGTGGGCGGATCACGAGGTCAGGAGATCGAGACCATCCTAGCTAACACAGTGAAACCCCGTCTCTACTAAAAATACAAAAAATTAGCCAGGCGCAGTGGCGGGCACCTGTAGTCCCAGCTACTCTGGAGGCTGAGGCAGGAGAATGGCGCGAACCCGGGAGGCGGAGCTTGCAGCGAGCCGAGATCGCGCCACTGCACTCCAGACCGGGCGACAGAGTGAGACTCTGCCTCAAAAAAAAAAAAAAAAAAAAAAAAAAAAAAAAAAAAAAAAGAAAGAAGTTAATCATCACAGGGCCAGCCAGGTGAGAACAAGGAGAAACTTCTCAAACCCATCTCTCTGATAATTCGGAGGCTAGGACTTTTTTAGGCTATTTTGGCAAGCAGGGTGCTGAGAAACAATTTATGAAATCACAGGGGTATGTAAAACTGTCTTCATGCAGCTGAGTTAGTTTGTGGGAGGGGGGCCTCACAGACCAGGAGGGGCTTTTGATCTACTAAAGTGCCAAATCTGAAAAATATCTCACACACTCATTCTCTGACTTTTACATTCACGATGTTATTTATAGGGGTAGCTGGGGAAGTTATAAATTTTGTAACCCCTGGCTAGTGACTCTGGAGTACTCAACAACCTATAGAAAAACACCCTGATCGATGGCAGGTTATTGGTTAACTATGCCTATTTTTTAGAAAAGTTTAAGTCCCGGCCATAATTTTAACCTTGTCTTATGAATGTTGCTTTAACCTCCGAATTGGTGGGGCAAGGAGTGGAAGGGCTCAGTTTTCTTGCCTCATGTTTAATTATAAACTAAATATTTCTCATAGTTATCTATGAGAACTCTATGTTAGAATAAGATAAAAAGGTGGGGCACTGTCAGGTTAGAAGTAAGATGAAGTCTGCCATATTAGATTATTCTTATTATAATTCTGCAAAAGGCTGGGCACAGTGGCTCAGGCCTTTAATCCCTGTATCTTGGCCTGGCCAAAAGCACTTTTAAACACTCAAACTATACAGCAAAAAATCATTAATAAAAATGTTGACCAGGCTGGGCGCGGTGGCTCATGCCTGTAATCCCAACACTTTGGTAGGCCAAAGCGGATGTATCATCTGAGGCCAGGAGTTCGAGACCAGCCTGGCCATCATGGTGAAACCCCCGTCTCTATTAAAAATACAAAAATTAGCCAGGTGTGATGGCACAAGTTTGTAATCCCAGCTACTCAGGAGGCTGAGGCTGGAAAGTCGCTTGAACCTGGAAGATGGGGATTGCAGTGGGCAGAGACTGAGCCACTGCACTCCAGCCTGAGTCACAGGGCCAGATTTCATCTTGAAAAAAGAAAAAAAAAAGAAAAGAAAAAGAAAATGTTGACCAGACATAGTGGCTAATGCCTATAATCCCAGCACTTTCAGAGGCCAAGGCAGGGGGATCACTTGAGCCCAGGAGTTTGAGCCTCCAGCAAGAGAGCCAGGCCTTGTCTCTAAAAAAGAAAAATAATACTATATTAGAAACTATTCATTTAATGCAAAAGAAAGCAGTAAATGTCAGGTCTCTGAGCCCAAGCTAAGCCATCATATCCCCTGTGACCTGCACGTATACATCCAGATGGCCTGAAAGAACTGAAGATCCACAAAAGAAGTGAAAATAGCCTTAACGGATGACATTCTACCATTGTGATTTGTTTCTGCCCCACCCTAACTGATCAATGTACTTTGTAATCTCCCCTACCCTTAAGAAGGTTCTTTGTAACCTCTCCCACCCTTAAGAAGGTTCTTTGTAATTCTTCCCACCCTTAAGAATGTACTTTGTGAGATCCACCCACTGCCTGTAAAACATTGCTCCTAACTCCACCGCCTATCCCAGAACCTATAAGAACTAATGATAATCCCACCACCCTTTGCTGACTCTCTTTTCGGACTCAGCCCACCTGCACCCAGGTGAAATAAACAGCCATGTTGCTCACACAAAGCCTGTTTGGTGGTCTCTTCACATGGACACGAGTGACAGTAAATATGATTTTGGGCACACCAACATCTGTATCATTCAGGGTTCAATCAGAGAAACAATCAGTAGTGTTCTGAGGTCAAATCTAATAGTGAAATAGTGAACTATATATATGTGTGTGTGCCTGTGTGTATTTATATTATAAATATATAGTTACATATACATCTATACACATACACAATTGTACATATAAAGACATATATATGCCTTAGTCCATTCAGGCTGCTATAACAAAATACCATAGATTGGTTAGCTTATCAACAACAGAAATTTATTTCTCACAGTTCTGGAGACTGGGAAGTACAATCAGGTTAGATGTCCGGTGAGGACTCACGTCCTAGTAGAAAGTCGTTTTCTCACTCTAACCTCACATGGCAGAAGGATCATAGGGATCTCCCTCTCTCCTTCCCCCTCTCTGCTCTCTTTGATGAAGACACTAATCCCCTTCATGAGGACTCCACCCTCATGACTTAGTCACTACCCAAAGGCCCTACCTCCTAATACCATTACCTTGGTGGTGAAGATTTTGACATATGAATTTTGAGGCTACATAAACATTCAGGCCATAGCAATACAAAACTCACTTGTATAATTCTAGGGGCTGGGTAGGCAGAATAAATTCTGTAGGGAAGGGCCTTCGGAAAACCAGGTGGAAACTCCTGAAACAGCAGATGAAGCAGCTGAGCACTTATGGAACTTTTGAGCACTTATGGAACTTTTTTTAATTTTTACATAAATAAAATAAGATATTCCTGTGTTTCCCAGACTGAATTTTAACTCCTGGGCTCAAGCGATCCTCCTGCCTCAGCCTCCCAAAGTGTTGGGTTTCCAGGCTTGAGTCATCACACCCAGCCAGATGTGATTTCCACCACCCCCACCCCCCAGGGCAACCTCAGCTTTGCTCTTTAACTGATTGAAAATAACCTACCCAGATTATCCAGGGTAATCTCATTTACTGAAAGCCAACTGATTATATAACCGAATCACATCTACAAAATACCTTCACAGCAACGCCTAGATTCGTATTTTATTGAAAAAATAGGAAGTGTAGAGCAGCCAAGTTGACACATAGACAGCACCATCGCAATGATGAAAAGACACGAGTTTCAGAAAAGCCGAGGAAAACAAAAAATACAAAGTAAGGTAAGAACATTCTTATAATGTGGAAACTACTATGGCCAAACTGAAATAATTAAACAAGAGTCATATTTAGAAAGGTATTATGAAAAAGACAAAATCATCAAGTAGAATCTGTACTTCCGCTTAATCTAGTTACTTCACGTTTCTTTCTACAGGTGTTAAATATTTAATGAGGGGATTAAATTGAAAGGTATTTAAGAAAGGGGCAGGTCACCCTGATCCTATATAAAGCCTGTGTCTTTGGGAGCTGCTCAATTACTCGCTGATCTCCGTGGAGTCCAGGTTTTCTACCCAAGATGAATTTGGACGGTACTTCAGGTGGTAAGTTCCCATCAGCTTTTTCTCTGTTCTTTGGGATTGCTACATGCCTTGCTTATTTTTCAGAGTTTGTCAAAGTTTATAGCACAAACATGATTAGAGGTACAGATTGGTAGAGCAGCAGCTGTTTTTAGCTGATAAATTGTGTTAGAACAGCCATGGGTGCTTTGAAGTTGGACTCTTGAATTTCAAATGTAAGATGGCAGCCATGAGTTCCACACAAGGGTCATCTACCTAAAGTTTTAAAGTTGACAGTTTATGTGGAGGGAAGAATGTATGAACTGTCAAATGCAGCCTACTGAATTTTTTTGAGATATATTCTTTTTCATTAGAAGTACCAGTTCCTGTGTGTCTTATTTCACCTTTTCAATTGTTCCATGAGTTTCACTTTTTTCATTGATTTTTATTAATTTTCCTCCTCCCTACTGCTTCCTCTTTTGGTAATTTTATACATTTTCTGTGTAAGTTCTCTCTTTGGAAACTTAGGCCATTAACTATCGTTTTCTAATATATATATTTAAATGTTTATGTACCCAATTTAGCATGACTTTAGCTATTAAAAAAAAAAAGCAAAAATACAGAGTAATAATAGGATGGGCACGGTGGCTTACACCTGTAATCCCAGCACTTTGGGAGGCCGAGGCGGGCAGATCACGAGGTCAGGAGATCAAGACCATCCTGGCTAACACAGTGAAACCCTGTCTCTACTAAAAATACAAAAAATTAGCCAGGTGTGGTGGCGACCCAGCTACTCGGAGGCTGAGGTGGGAGAATGGCGCGAACCCAGGAGACAGAGCTTGCAGTGAGCTGAGATGGTACCACTGCAATCCAGCCTAGGTGACAGATCGAGACTCTGTCTCACAAAATAATAATAATAATAATAATTAACAAAATGGGGAGGCCAGGACAGGAGGATCAATTGAACCCAGGAGTTCGAGGCCAGCTTGGGTAAGATGATGAGACCTCATCTCTACAAAGAAAAAAAAATAGCCAGGCAGTGGTGCATACCTGTAGTCCCAGCTACTCCAGACACTGAGGCGTAAAAATCGCTTGACCCCAGGAGTGGAGGTTGCATTGACCTGAGACTGCACCACTGCACTCCAATCTGGGCAACAGAGTTAGACTCTGTCTCAAAATAAATTAATTAAATTACACCACAGATTTAAACCTATAAATATATTCTTCATGCTATTCTCCCCCTTTTCTGTTC
>NW_016804493.1:4317145-4329874 GCF_001698545.2 Rhinopithecus bieti
ACTATATTATATAGTATTTATATTCTAATACTAAAATATAGGACATAATTCTCATGGTGATTTCATTTCCTATATTCTCTAAATCTCAAAATATGACTTAATTACCTATTGGCAGAGACTGAGCCAGTATAGTATATACTATAATACTATAGTATATATAGTATTTATATATATTTATATATATAAATATACAGGTGACCCACACCTGTAATCTCAACACTTTCAGAGGCCGAGATTGGAAGATCACTTGAAGCCAGGAGTTCAAGACCAGCCTGGACAACATAAAACACCATCTCTCCAAAAAATTTATTTTAATTTGCTGGGTGTGTTGGTCCACACCTGCAGTCTGAGCTACTCGGGGGGCCTTAGGTGGAAGGATCATTTGAGCCCAGGAGGTATAGGCTGCAGTAAGCCATGATTGCACCACTACACTTCAGCCTGGGAGACAGAGCGAGACAATGTCTACCAAAAAAAAGAAGATATCTGTGATTCCTGGCATGGTGGTGTGCACCTGTACTCCCAGCTACTTAGGAGATTGAGGTGGGAGAATCGCTTGAGCCCAGACATTCTGTGCTATAGTGTGCTTGTGTTATGCAGATTGGGTGTCTGCAGTAGGCGAATTGGATGTCTGCATTAAGTTTGGCATCAATATGGTGATGTCCCAAGAGCTGGGGACCGCCAGGGTGCCTAAGGAAGAGTGAGTCAGCACAGGTCAGAAACAAAGCAGATCAAAACTCTCATGCTCATCAGTAGTGGGATCGTGCCTGTGAATAGCCACTGCACTCCAACCTGGGCAACATAGCAAGACTTTGTCTCAAAGAGAGAAAGAAAGAAAAAGGGATCCCTGTAAATAATATAATTCTATCAGTGAAAATGGTATTTAAACCAATGAAGACCAAGTGAAAATGTGTTTTTAGAGGAAAATAATGAGTTTTGGGTTTTGCATCAAATGTATAGTCTCCAACAAGCCATTGGCTATAAGGATCTCAGTCTGAGAGGATATAGGAGAGAAGAATTTTACTTGTCTCTTCATGTATCTATACTGGATGTGGGAGGCAGGGATTACTCAAGTCCCAGTAACAAAAGTACATTCTATGGGAATACTGGTAATTGGCTTTGTGGTACTGGCCCCACTTGGAATGATGGTGAAAATGGCAAGTTCAGGAAATGATGTAGATGGAGGTTGCCTCTGCCATACTGTTTATACTTTATTCACTTGTTTCCAGTTTCCATCTGTACTTAAGATTTCTTAACTAAAACTATTCTGATTCATTAATTTAGGGAAGAGATATAACCTTTTAACATAGCGTTCACCAACTTTTTTAGTACCAGAGACCGGTTTTGTGGAAGACAGTATTTTCACAGAAAAGGAGGGGTGGGTAATGGTTTTGGGATGAAACTGTTCCACCACCAATCATCAGGCATTAGCTATTAGTTAGATTCTCATAAGGAGCTCACAACCTGGATCCCTCAAATGCACAGTTCACAGTAGGGTTTGTGCTCCTGTGACAATCTAACACAGCAGCTGATCTGACAGGAGGTGAAGCTCAGGTAGGTAATGCTCGCTGGCCCTCCACTCACCTCCTGCTGGGCGACCTGGTTCCTAACAGGGTTGAGGACGCCAGCTTTAGCACAATGCCTATGATATAAGAGTGGTTTATTGTTGTCATTAAGACGCTAAATGTTCTTAAGAATATCTAATTATCAAAATAATAACACTTAGAAATCATTAGAAAATATATTGCAATTCTGACTCTAATAATGAGGAAACAAGCAAAGAGTTCAATTGGTTTTGTTAGGGACGAGAGTGACAAAATGAGGTGTGTGGCCCCCTAGAAGTCTCCTCATCTATTGTTAACCCTGGGATAAAAATGACTAAGAGGAAATACGGATGAGTGTTAGCCTAGCTCTTTACTATGGCTAATTCTGCTGTCCTATTTAAAGAAATTTTTCTGCAATTAATTCCATATGTATTGCATGTTATGAAATGGTATTTCCTGTGAAGAAGTGATGAGGGTCAAGAAAAGGTATTCAGAAACTGAAGTCCCGCTAGGAGGAAGAGAGAGAGAGTGCAATCCTTTGAGAGACCTCATACGGTTTCCTAAATCAAACAAATTTACTTTGGATGCCACAAAAAATGACCATGAAAGAAAGGCTCCTTTGATTTGCAGGGAGATTCATGTGTGACCCTGAATCGTATGCCAATAGTAGCATCATTCCTAGGATAATGCATTGCCTTTCTCTTGTGGGTATTATTCCAGCGACAGGTAGTCAAATCAGTTTTGTTCAATTGAATTGATATTTGGAATGACACAGCCTGAGTTGCATGACTATCACATCTTCTTCTCCTACTTAGGTTTGGTTTAAAAACTACAGAGTAAAACAGAGAAAACTAGATTATAAATCCTTCTCAGAAAAAGATCAAACCCAGAGGCATGACCAGTCCCAGCATCTGACTCAAGGTAGGAATGCTCAGTGGGTCCCATTGAGAGTACGATTTTTTTTAGGTGAAAGCAAGTTTATTAGAGAAGTAAATAAACAAAAGAATGGCTACTCCATAGGCAGAGTGGCCTCCCACAATTGAATGAGACAGGCAGGTTCTTCACAAGCAAGCTCGGGGCTTTTTATTTTTTTTTATTTTTGTATTTTGTTTCGAGACGGAGTCTCACTCTGTTGCCTGAAGTGCAGTGGCGTGATCTCAGCTCACTGCAACCTCTGTCTCCCAGATTCAAGTGATTCTCCTGCCTCAGCCTCCCAAGTAGCTGGAACTACAGAGGTGCACCACCATGCCCAGCTAATTTTTTGTATTTTTAGTAGAGACAGGGTTTCACCAGTTGGCCAGGCTAGCCTTGAACTCCTGACCTCAAGTGATCCGCTCACCTTGGCCTTCCAAAGTGCAGGACTACAGGGATGAGCCACTGGGCCTAGCCTAGCTCTGGGCTTTTTGGTCCTGCAGCAGAGCAATGACCTCCTCTTCTGCCACCTCAGGGATTCAGAGAGAGCAAATATGGCCAGCATTATCTTCATGGGTTTGTTATCTTCATGGGTTTGTTTTTCTGGTTTGAATATGAAAATTCCCCTAACAGCTTCTATGTTCTCCTTTAGAATAGTTACCAAAAGAAGCCCGGCAAAATCAGACCTTCATCACATGGACTCAAAAAAAAAACTAGTGCAAGCCTTTGAGAGGAACCCATTCCCTGATATTGCCACCAGGAAAAAACTGGCTGAACAAACAGGCCTGCAGGAATCAAGAATTCAAGTAAGTTCTATGTCTGTGACCCCAACTATATCCTGCCTGTGATACTGCCCCTGGAGGTGTTACGGAAAACTTCAAGCTGTCTTGGGTTATCAAAGTCATCAAGGGGCAATGATGGGGGATGGTAAATGTCTGGCATTGCAAGTCCCATTTTTGTCAAGGAAGAATTTTCAAATCAAATTGCTATGCACAGATTTGGAATCACTAGCAGAAACTACCCATTTTGAGAACATTGTTAGATTTTCCACAACCTTGGGAGTGTTGCCATTTTAGCTCAGATAATCCTTTCTTGTGAGGGGCCACCCTGTGCATGGTAGACTATTGGTCAGCATTCCTGGCCTCTACCATCTACATACCAGTAAAGCACCTGCCCACCTTCTCTTCCCCTGTTTGTGACAAGCAAATAATTCACAGACACAGTCAAATGTTCTCCCGTTGAGGGACAAAATTGGCCCCCACAGAGTATTTTCTTTTACCTAAGTTATGGGGATAGTGATTTAGCATATGTTAAGCGCTCATGACTTAGAAGGCACAGTCATGGGTTTATGACACAAACTCTCAAATACATTTATTTGTGTTTGTTAGTCACTAATCAGATGAATACACATGCACACAAACTATGAATTCTTATGCACACATCCATGAAGAGGAAAAAAATGTCCGCCTGGTCAAGAGATCTTTTTTGCTGATCCATTGTTGCAATTAGAGGGAGAATTCGAGAACACGTGCCTTTCTAGTTAGAGACTCAACTCACCTGTACTTACTTGCTGACTGTGTTATAACCTCAGTGTATGTATTTGTGTTTATGTATATATACAAACATACATATTACACACACACACACATATGCACACATGAACACATGGACTGGAGTTAATTTCACCTATAAAATGTATAAGATTTTCTTTTTCTCAAATTCACATAAAAAAGAAAAATAAAATAAAAATAAATAATAAACATGTATATACATGATTTCATATACAGTCATCCCTTAGTATCCATGAGGGATTGGTTCCAGGACCTTCCCCTGAATACCAAACTCCAAGGATGCTCAAGTTCCTGATATAAAATGGTGTCACATTTGAATATAACCTGTGCACATCTCGTGTACTTTAAAACCTCTGTAAATTACCTGTACTACCTAATACAATGTAAATGTGATGTGAATAGTTGTTATACTGTATTTTTCTTTGTATTATTTTATTGTTGCATTGTTTTTTATTTGGGTTTTCTTCCAAATATTTTCAATCCATATTGGTTGGTTGAATCAGAATATATAGACAGAACCCATGGATTCAGAGAGCCAACTCTCTCTATAAAATCACCCTGTGATTTGTCCTTAGGTTAATAGCTCCTTTGTTTTACAGAGCATGTGATACAGAGTTACAATTGCTTATATCTTATGATGTCATGTCTCCCTTTTTCTCACTTAGATGTGGTTTCAAAAACAAAGATCTCTGTACCCCAAGAATTGCAGAAGGGAGCCCGTAAATTTATTGGTAGATGACCCAAACGAGAGACCAGATACAACTGTTGGGTGGCATCCAGTCAACCTGTTCATCCTCACGGACACCTCTCATTATTTTTCTTCCTCAAATTCTTCCAGCGGGCACCAAACTCTTCTACCTGTTCTTCCTTCAACCCAGGCGCCTTGGGATTCCTTCAGGGTCCATGTGAGCCAAGGACCAAATGTCATGATCATGCAGCCCACACAAGCTGTGCAGGAAGTAGAGAACTCTGATCAGCCTCTGATACTTCCGCATCACATCCTGACACTGCCAATTCTGAAAAAGGACTTAGATACTCTGACTCCCTTCTGGCTCCAATACCAAGAAGAACACCAGAATCACAAAGAACACACGGGCTCAGGAGTACCACAGTTCAAGAGCCATTCGCAGCCTGAACCTGAGCACAGGGAGGAACAACCTCTGAATCTGGGTCAGCTTGACATATCGAACATTTTGCAAAGGTGGGACAAGATCTGCCAGGCTCTGCTTGCAGAATGGGACCCTCTCAAAAGGACACACTGAGTCAGACTTGTGGCAGCAGCAGGCACGCTCAGCTGAGAACCATGTCATCCATTTGGCCAATTGCCCCAGCAATATGTAGAAACCTCAAGCCTTTAGGTCAACTCCTGTAATGCAGAGTTCTTCAGTGAAAGGTACAACTTGGCCGGGCGGGGTGGCTCTCACCTGTAATCCCAGCACTTTTGGAGTCCAAGGTGGGCGGATCACGAGGTCAGGAGATCAAGACCAGCCTGGCTAACACGGTGAAAGCCCGTCTCTACTAAAAATACAAAAATTAGCTCGGCGTGGTAGCATATGCCTGTAGTCCCAGCTACTCGGAAGGTTAAGGGAGGAGAATCACTTGAACCTGGTAGGCAGAGGTTGCAGTGAGCCGAGACCACGCCACTGTACTCCAGCCTGGTGACAGAGTGAGACTCCGTCTCAAAATAAATAAATAAATAAAAAGGTACAACCTGACAATTTCTGACATACAGAAATTGGAAGTGAGGTACAGATGGCTGGATTGGTTACAGCTTGGTGTATGCCTTATTTGAACACTCAGCATTGTATAAATGGTTGAAGTATGGCCACTGGAATTGTCCAAGACTTAGCTACTGTTACACATGCATACTACTAAGTTAGGTTTTCAATGTCTACCTATTAAGCTAGGTTACAGTTCATCCACAAGTACTCAAATATAGAAGCACAGAGTCCTTCACAGGCCACATTTACTTTGCTTTCACATGGGTTAGCATCCAAGATAGAGTTATTTTAGCCTCCACAAGATGTATGTGGGGTTTACTTTGGAACAATAAAAATATCTTTGAAAAAAAAATTTTTTTTTTTTTGAGAAGGAGTCTCGCTCTGTCGCCCAGGCTGGAGTGCAATCTCGGCTCACTGCAACCTCTGCCTCCCGGGTTCAAGCAATTCTCCTGCCTCAGCTTCCTGAGTTGCTGGAATTATGGGAGTGCGCCACCAAGCCTGGCTAATTTTTGTATTTTTAGTAGAGATGGGGTTTCACCATCTTGGTCAGGCTGGTCTCAAACCCCTGACCTTGTGATCCGCCCACCTCGGCCTCCCAAAGTGCTGGGATTACAGGTGTGAGCCACCGCGCCAAGCCTTGAAAAATACTACTTCTTTGTTTATCTTATCCTTTTGAATTCTGTTCCATTATACAATACTTTCAACTCCATATAAAGGTGTGGAAACAAGGTCATTATACATAGATCTAGTTTTACAAAGATACCAGTTTGCACTACTACAAACCGTTGTGCAGTGAACATCCCTACCAGTGTCTGTGTCCATTATGTGAAAGGGTTCTGTAGGGTTTTCACACTGAAGCGCAAGTGCCAGAATATTTTGACATCAGTATTTATTGCTAAGTTAGCCTCAGCTGAATTTGTTGCTCCTAATATGAACTGCACCTTCATTTATCTAGGGAATAAAAACACATGCACATGCACACATGTTAGTGGAGCATGCCTACCTGAAAAGATTCTGATATAATTATTTAACAGCGTTGATACCGAAGCAGTTTCATCATCTGGGGTAACACCTGAGGTTCCCTGTCCCATGGCCATGGAAAACTAGGATACAGACACACCAGAGTGAGGTTAAGAACTTTAATAAGCCAAAGAAAGAGAAGAGCTCTCCGTGCAGAGAGGGGTCCTGGAGAAAATGGATTGCCACTTGCATAGTGAAATGCAGAAGGTATTATAGATGAGCTTGAGGAGGTGATGTCTGATTTACATAGGGCACCAAAGATTGGTCAGACCAGATGTACCATTTACACAGCATGCAAAGAAGCTGGCTACCCCATCCAAATCTTTTATTATGCAGATGTGTTCTCTACCTGGCCGCACCATGTTGCCTGCTTTTTCACTGTACATGTAGTGACAAAGAAAAAAGAAAGCCTCCATGTTGAACATACCTGGCTTCCCTTTTTTTTTTTTTTTTTTTTTTTTTTTTTTTGAGACGGAGTCTTGCTCTGTCGCCCGGGCTGGAGTGCAGTGGCCGGATCTCAGCTCACTGCAAGCTCCGCCTCCCGGGTTTACACCATTCTCCTGCCTCAGCCTCCCGAGTAGCTGGGACTACAGGCGCCCGCCACCTCGCCCGGCTAGTTTTTTGTATTTTTAGTAGAGACAGGGTTTCACCGTGTTAGCCAGGATGGTCTCGATCTCCTGACCTCGTGATCCACCCGTCTCGGCCTCCCAAAGTGCTGGGATTACAGGCTTGAGCCACCGCGCCCGGCCACCTGGCTTCCCTTTTCTATTAGCACAGCTGCTGGCATTTATTCATCCGAGCTTCCAGCTTGCTTATCTATGTCTACGGTTCCATTTTTCAGGCTGCTTTTTGTTAGAAAAGATTTGGGGCTGCTTTTGTTAAAAAGGAAACCTTGCTGGGGTCTCCTTTTACCCTCACTATCTGCCTACATAATTTCTCTCCACCTCCTGTATCAACAACATGCCTAGTTTTATTTTTAAATTGTTCCTCTAAATAATTCTTGTTTGCAGGCAAAGATTAGAGCTCTTAGTATAAATAGTCACTCCTCCCTACTTCCAACACATATGTGAAAATAGGTCCCCAGGTTACAAAGACAAGTATTATATTTGTTTTTTCTGTTTTGTTTGTCAGTGTGTATTTTGGTTTTTGGTTTTGTTTTGAGATAGGGTCTCACTCCGTCATCCAGGCTGGAGTAGAGTGGCACCATCTTGGCTGACTGCAGCCTCAACCTCCTGGGCTCAAGCAATTCTCCCACCTCAGCCTCAACCTCCCAGGCTCAAGTGATCCTCCCACCCCAGTCTCCTGAGTAGCTGGGACTACAGGCGCATGTGCCATCACACTGAGCTAATTTTTGTATTTTTGATAGAAACAGGTTTTCGCCGTATTGCCCAGGCTGGTCTCAAATTCCTGAGCTCAAGCAATCAACCCGCCTCAGCCTCCCAAAGTGCTGGGATTACAAGCATGAGCCACCACAACTGGCTGAAGACAGGTCTTTTGAAATACCTTAGTCAGATGAAAGCAAAGAATAAAATAATGAAGAAAGCCTACATGACATATGGGATATCATTAAGTGAACAAATATTCAAATTTGGGGAGTTTCAGAAGGCGAACAGATGGGAAAAGGCATAGAAAAGCCTTTTTGTTAGAAAAGAAATGATTGGGGGGCTGCTTTTTTTTAAAAGGGAAACCTTGCTGAAGACTCTTTACCTTCATTATCTGACTCTAAAACTAGCCAGGACCAGTTTATGTTCATGTTACCAAAATACCAGGGGTTCAGTCTAGGTCCTGCTGCTGGCCACATGGAAAGCCAATCACTGAGACAATGACTATTGCCAAAGAAGAAGGCTTTAATCAGGCACTTGCAGCTGAGGAGACAGGAGATCAGTCTCAAATTAATCACTTTTACTGATTAAATTAGGGGTTTATATAGCAGGGAAGAAACGTTAACTATGCATGGGACAACAGGAATTTGGAAAGGGTAAGGAACAAATCATGATGAATGAAGGGCCTGGCATCCCACTGTCTGGATGCGAGGATCTGGTGAGTCTCTGTTCTTTGATACTTTTTGAGAGGCCTGGGGGCTTCTTTCCTGTGGAAGGAACTCAGATAAAACAAATGTTAAGTTTCAACCTTTAAGACCAGAAAGGTTGATTTCTATGTTTATTCAAAAAAAAAGCTGTCTATAAGACTACTGGGGGCCGGGCGCGGTGGCTCAAGCCTGTAATCCCAGCCGAGACAGGCAGATCACGAGGTCAGGAGATCGAGACCATCCTGGCTAACACGGTGAAACCCCGTCTCTACTAAAAAATACAAAAAACTAGCTGGGTGAGGTGGCGGGCGCCTGTAGTCCCAGCTACTCGGGAGGCTGAGGCAGGAGAATGGCGTAAACCCGGGAGGCGGAGCTTGCAGTGAGCTGAGATCCGGCCACTGCACTCCAGCCTGGGCGACAGAGCGAAACTCCATCTCAAAAAAAAAAAAAAAAAAAAAGACTACTGGGTCAATTTCAGTCCAGTCTTCTTTTTCTATTTATTGATTCCTCAATCGTGAGGAATCTGATCGCCAATCTTACTGGCTCCTTCATGCTGAGGAAGAATGTTATCGGCAGCTCCATACCATGGGCGACCACATGGCTACCCAGGAATCAAAGGTTAATCTAATACTGTAGTTTTCTTCAGAAACACAGTCTTTCTCTCTCCAGTTCCCAATTTCTGCCAAAGACAAATCACAGCAGAACCAACATACCTGCAAAAAAAGCTTCAGTCCCATATACTTGGCCTGATTACCCTCACAAATGCAGCAGAATCATTGTCCACATAGCCTCTCCTAAAATGGCCTTGCTAGAACCTCTCACAAAGGCATTTCAGTCCAAGCCCTGGGAAAATAACCAGTTCCTCAAACTGTGTCCCATTATAAAAGAAAACAGATTCTTTTTTTTTTTTTTTTAAGACAGAGTTTCGCTCTGTCGCCCAGGCTACAGTGCAGTGGCGCAATCTCAGCTCACTGCAAGCTCTCCCGGGTTCACGCCATTGTCCTGCCTCAGCCTCCCTAGTAGCTGGGACTATAGGCACCAGCCACTGCGCCCGGCTAATTTTTTGTATTTTTAGTAGAGACAGGGTTTCACCATGTTAGCCAGGATGATCTCGATCTCCTGACCTCGTGATCCACCTGCCTCAGCCTCCCAAAGTGCTGGGATTACAGGCATGAGCCACCGCACCAAGCCAGAAAACAGATTCTTATTGCACTTATGCAAACATGTTGCCAGGAATTAAGAACATTCACAATTTACAAGTTCTTGAAAAATTAGGCAGAGAGAGAAATATGCCTCAAATTCTGTTTACAAGAGTATACTCTACTCAATTGTTAAAGGCTATAAATAGCTCAAAAACAAAAAAGCTCTCCAGACTCTGAAGAATCAGTAATGTTTGTAACAAACAACAGCAACAAAAGCAATAAAATTTATTTCAGTCCTCCATTAGTCCAGTCCATGCAATCAACTCCCTGCTCTGCTTCAAAATAGGTCAGCAATATTTATGAACATGAACATGTCTGCCTTTCCATTCATGCCCTGGAAGTTTTCTCTCTAATCCAATGGCACAATCTCCAAAGTTATCAGAAATCTGCATTTAAGAGTCCTTTTTGGTTGGGAACAGTGGCTCACACCTATAATCTCAGCACTTTGGGAAGCCGAGGTGGGCAGATCACTTGAGGTCAGGAGTTTGAGACTAGCCTGGCCAACATGGCAAAACCCCATTTCTACCAAAAATACAAAAACTAGCCAGTCATGGTGACACATTCCTGTAATCCCAGCCACTCAGGTGGCTGTGGCAAGAGAATCGCTTGAACCCAGGAGATGGAGGTTGCAGTGAGCCAAGTTTGCGCCACTGCACTCCAACCTGGGTAACAAAGTGAGACTCTGTCTAAAAAAAATAAAAAAAAAAGTTTTGTTTATGAACCCACCCAAAGAAGCAAGCCCTGGACTGTAGTTACAATTTTTTTTTTTTTTTTTGAGAAGAATCAAAGCAAAAAAAACAATAATAGGCGACAAAAGTCTTAAGACAGCCATAGTTAAAGACAGAGTCAACAAGGAAATTTGCTTATTTCTGTGGCATACGACAATTATAACAATCATAATTACTACTGACAATATATATTAAGACATATGAGAATTTTTAAAATCTCATAGGCTCCTGGAACACACATTAACAACACATCTATATAAATACAACCCAAAGGAAGCTAAACACCACCTCAGATTTGACAATGCTTCCTACATAACTCTCACATAACAAATAAGTCTAATAAGCCTCATATGTCTCTCTTGGACTTCCGGAAACTAATTTTAATTAAATTAAAATTGAATTAATTTTGTGATTAATTTTAACTATTAAAATTTTAATCAGTTCCACCGTAAGGTAAGATTTCCATCAATGTTTTATAACCTTTTATATTTTTTTATTAAAGAGTAGATCTGTGTTCCAAGAAAACTCTGTTTTCCCAACACAGGGGACCAGATGCTGGCCATGCTTCAGTGTGCTTTTGAGATTAATGTTTGATTTATAGAGAAACTCCAGGCCCAGAGTGGTGGCTCACACCTGTAATCCCAGCACCCTGGGAGGCCAAGGCAGGCATGGTGGTATGCGTCTGTGGTCTCAGCTATTCAGGATGTGGAGGTGAGACGACCACTTGAGCCTGGGAAGCAGAGGTTGTGGTGAGCCATGATGGCGCCACTGCACTCCAGCCTGGGTGACAGAGGGAGACCTTGTCTCAAAGGAAACAAATAAAAAGAAAAACTGAACTAATCTTATCCCTCAAAATCAGCCCTTACAGTCTCAGGCCACCACCTCTTCTTTGATAGTCCCTGGGCCTAGAGGGATTGAGTGGTTTTTATTCCTGGACCCGTGTCTCATGAAAACAGTTCATTTTGATTGTCATCTTCTACCAAGTCTGAAGATGAGAGTCCAACTCGTGTTAACACTTAAGATTTAGCAGGGGGTGGTGGCTTTTTCAGACTCAGGAGTCAAAGCCCTGAAAGTTAACAAAACTAGGATTAGGTAATGGGATATTTATACCACAGAAAGTATTATCATTCTCTCTAACATGTCACAAATTAAAATACTGTGATTTGGTGTCCAAGAGTTACTGTCTGCAGCACTTCAAGACATTTTATTAAAGTAATTAAGCTATTCATTGCATATATCTAATTGCTAGCATTCTAGTGACAGAACTGTCACCAAAAGCTTCAAAAAGTGATAGGTCCTATGTCAAACTTATCAAAGTAAGATAACTAACTTTTCTCTCCATCATAAAAAAATGGCAAACGCAAATATCAGTTTTGGAAATTCAATATGAGGCTAAATAATCTCCCTTCACTTAAATATTATAGGACAAAACAAGGACAAAGTAAAAGCAGGCACAGAATAATTTCTTTTCAGCTATTTTGAAAAAGCATCATCACATATTACTAAGATTGTTTTCTAGATAACATATTGACAACCGATTAGGTAGCTTTCATTACTAAAATCTTCAAACCAGTGCAACATTTGTATATATTTTGTTTTCAAGTACATACGTGAAGGCCCATCAGTGATAGATAAATGGCTTAGGATTAAAAATAACTAGAAAATGGCTGGGGGTGGTGGCTCACATCTGTAATCCCAGAACTTTGGGAAGCCAAGGCAGGTGGATCACTTGAGGTCAGAAGTTTGAGACCAGCCTGGCCAACATGGTGAAACCCCATCTCTACTAAAAACACAAAAATTAGCCGGGTGTGGTGGCAAATGCCTGTAATTCCAGCTACTTGGGAGGCTGAAGCATGAGAATTACTCAAACCCAGGAGGCAGAGGTTGCAATGAGCCAAGATTCAGACACTGCACTCCAGCCTGGGCAACAGAATGAGACTCTGTCTCAATTTAACAAAAAAAATCACTAGAAAGCCTCACTTTTTTTTTTTTTTTTTTTTTTTTT
>NW_016804493.1:4332605-4385272 GCF_001698545.2 Rhinopithecus bieti
TTTTTTTTTTTTTTTTTTTTTTGAGATGGAGTCTCACTCTGTCACCCAGGCTGGAATGCAGTGGCAGCAATCTGAGCTCACTGCAACCTCCACCTCCCAGGTTCAAGCGATTCTCCCGCCTCAGCCTCCCAAATAGCTGGGATTACAGGTGCATGCTACCACACCCAGCTAATTTTTGTATTTTAGTAGAGACAGCATTTAACCATTTTGGACAGGCTGGTCTGGAAATCCTGGTCTTATACCTTGTTTCAGATCTTTCCTTGTCTTCCCTCCCCACATCCCTGGATAGTTCACTCCAATTCTTCACACTAATAATCCAGGAGCTACGGCTGCAGGGCACCTTCCAACATTTTACTCCTACTCAAATCTCCTTTTTCTCCTTTTGTCTTCCTTGTCTGTGGGATGCTCTAAGTCCCCATCCCCAACCTTTGGCAGTTGGGCACCCTTCGTCAACCTGCCACACAACCTCCTTAACCAACCCAGCCTCCCCTCTCTTCTAACTGCTGGTTATGCATATCCCCACAGACTCAATGGTTCACCGCCATCCCCAAAGACTTACACACCTGGACCCAGTCTAGCGTAACCCTATACCTCACATATGACGGCATTCCATTTACAGAATCTTTTTATACCCTCAGCCATTTAAACACCTTTCCTCCACAAACATTTCACTCTTTCCAAAACACTGAATGCAGGGCTGTTACCCTACTATAACTCCTTACTCCTCGTCTATCCCTAATACAGGCAAATCCCCCCAGACCACCCACTGAAGGCCTCGTTTCCACCCAGATGTCAGTCATAGCTCAGGCTCCCCTCTGCTTTAGCTGATTCTTCTCCAACCCCCTCACAAGACTCGAGTGGGGAACCTACTTCCATCCCTGTTCAACTTCACCCTCACTCTCGACCCATCTCAGGATCATCAAAATCACCAAATCACTGAATAGGGTCTTCCTCAGCCTTCAAAAATCCACTGCAATTTTCTGGCCCCCCTTTCATCTCAGCACCCACTTCTCCTATGTTCTCCCCCACCCCTCTCTGTCAGCGACACCCACCAAGTGTGAAGGACTCCCTTGGAGGAAATGCCGTGACTCCTCTCTCTCATGCTTCCTCCATTCCAGCCCTTCTTCCAACTCACAATGGCTGCTAGTGGACAGAACTTCTTCTTTCCTTTCCCTACAAAATCACACTTCCTTCACCTCTTCCCCCACTGACGTACCTTATCAGTTCCTCACTGGGACTGCCCTTGCAGGTAGCTTTTCAATATGGGAGAATGAGAAAAGCATCCAAGAGGGCTTCCCTGACGACTCAGCTCCCATTTCCTTATGGTTTGCCACCATAACCTACATTTGTCCATCCACCCCCCATGTCTTCTTCCTTTGTGGCAGGAACTCTTATCTCTGCCTACCAACCAATTGGTCAGGAGCATGCCCCCTAGTGTTTCAATCCCCAGACATTAACATCCTGCCAAACAACCAGACCATTCAGGTTCCTTTAGTGTTTCCTATCTCATCCTCCTCCACACACGGTAGGCAGGTTCTGCATCTCATTCCCTTGTTAACAGGTTTAAGCATCTCTACCACACTCAGCACCAGAACGGTAGGTATATCAACCTGGACGGCCCTATATCAAAAAATCTCCACACTCCTTTATAGTACCCTAGAGGACATGCATACCTCCATGACAAGCCTCCAGAGGCAGATAGACTCCATTGCTGGAGTCGTCCTCCAAAACTGGAGGGCCCTAGACCTGCTAATCACTGAGAAAAGGGGCACATGTATATGCCTCCATAAAGAATGCTGAGGTGTTTGTTTGTTTGTTTGTTTGTTTGTTTGTTTGTTTTGAGACAGAGTCTCACTTTGTCGCCCAGGCTGGCATGCAGTGGCGTGATCTCAGCTCACTGCAACCTCCGCCTCCCAGGTTCAAGCAAGAATGCTGTTTTTAGGTTAATGAATCTGGCATTGATTGTGACACAGCCCACAGGCTCTGTGACAGGGCTGTAGAAATCTGACTTCAAGTCACTAACTCTTGGTGGCAGGGGTAATCCCTCCCAAAGTGGATGCATTGGGATGTCCCTTTCTTAGGGTTTCTAATCTTCCTCCTCCTAATACTAACAATTGGCCCATGCATACTCACCTTCATATCCCTCTTTATTTCCCAAAGGCTGAACTCCCTTGTCCAGGCAAACACCCAGAAACATATTGATACCATCCTTCTCCTCCACCAAGTCCAGTATCAGGGCCTCCAGAAAAGCGACTCTGAAGTCGGACATCCACTGCTTCAAAACCCGAACCCTGATTTCAGCGCCCCTACTCAGCAGGAAGCAGTCACACAATCAACAACACCTCCATTCGTTTTATACGAAGGTAAAACACAGGAATGTTAGCCAAGCTGCACCATCCTGTAAACCTGTGCCATTACGCACACCCTCGCCAGGGTGGAAAATTCCACTGGGGCCCAGGCCATGGAAACAACATGTCGGGCAGATCCCAGGCCCAACCACCTGACCACAGGAATTTCCTCCCTTATCAGCAGTTAGTGGCACTACCCCAATCCCGTTTTGCAACACTTCCCTCCCTCCCGGCCGGACCTATAACTGCCCTAGTCTGTAAGCGGGGCTAGGACTCCTGTGCTCACTGGTGTCTCTCTCCGCAGATTTCCTCATCCAATAAACCTATGTTGCTGTCCAGCCACCCCAAGCCTTGTCTCTGTCTCTTTTCTCCCTCCTAACAATCACTTATTATCAGGAAAATGCAAATTAAAACCACAATGAGATACCACCTTACTGCTGCAAAAATGGCCATAAATTAAAAATCAAAAAATAGTAGATTTGTTATGGATGTGGTGAAAGGGGAACACTTGTACACTGCTGGAGGGAATGTAAACTATGCAACCATCACGGAAAACACTATGGAGATTCCATAAAGAGCTAAAAGTAGAACTACCATTTGATCCAGCGATCCCACATCAGAGGAAAAGAAGTCATTATAGGAAAAAGACACTTGCACACACATGTTTCTAGCAGTGCAATTCACAACTGAAAAAATATGAAACCAGCATAAACGCCCATCAACCAATGAGTTAATTTTTAAAATGTGGTGTATATATATATATATACACACATACACACACATATATATACACGTATCATGGAATACTATTGAGTCACACAAAGGAATGAAATAATGGCATTTGCAGCAACCTGGATAAAGTTGGAGACCATTATTCTACGTGAAGTAACTCAGGAATGGAAAACCAAACATTTTATGTTCTCACAAGTGAGGATGCAAAGACATAAGAATGATATAACAAACTGTGGGGACTCAGGGGAAGGGTGGGAAATGGTGAGGGATAAAAGACTACACATTGTGTAGAGTGTACAATGCTCAGGTGACAAGTGCACCAAAAATCTCAGAAATTATCACTAACAAACTTATCCATGTAACCAAAAGCCACCTGTTCCCCCCAAAACATTGAAATTTAAAATAAATAAAATAAATTTTAAAAAGAAATATGTTTCTCCCCATCATAACTTTTTCTTCATTGGAAATGACCTTGACATCCAGTGAGCATCAAAATAATTTTAAGATTTTCAATGACACAAAAGTTCACCTACAACATTTATCCTATTTATATGGACTAAATTCTTTCATTTTTAACAATTTATCTGGATTACTTCTGAAAATTGAGATTTTTTTTGAAAACTGAGATATTAGACCCAGCTAGATATACTTAAACTTAGTTATTTCCTTGTTAATCAGTTTTTTTAATAGCCCGTGAACATCAGGTACTCACCTAAGTAGGAATCTTAAAGGTAAGTACATAGATATTTTTCCCGTAACTCAAAAGATTCACTAACAACATTAAATTAGTCTCACTTGTCAAAAAAGGCACACAAACCAAGATTATTTTGTTTTTGCTGGGTTCATAGTTTTATAACTTTTTTTTTTTTGAGACGGAGTTTCACTCTTGTTACCCAGGCTGGAGTACAATGGCACAATCTTGGCTCACTGCAACCTCCACCTCCCGGGTTCAAGCGATTCTCCTGCCTCAGCCTCCCAAGTAGCCGGGATTACAGGCATGCGCCAGGACGCCGGGCTAATTTTGTATTCTTAGTAGAGACAGGGTTTCTCCATGTTGGTCAGGCTGGTCTCAAACTCCCGACCTCAGGTGATCCGCCCGCCTCAGCCTCCCAAAGTGCTGGGATTATAGGCATGAGCCACGGTGCCCGGCCCCATAGTTTTATAACTTTCTATGCCAAACCTTGACACTTCAAAATATCTAGCAGAGACAAACATAAAATCCAGACAAAAATGTATGCTGACAATTCTGAAGGCCTTTCTATTTTCTCATTTTACCAATAATCTTAAAGCCAACTTGTTTATTAAAGGTTTACCTAAGTCACATGAACTTAAAAAATACTTTGGGTTTAATTTATGGGTGCTCTTTTATTATAAGCCAATTTGGCAAACACAATATATAACATAATAAATGTACATACACAAACACATCTAGACATGTATACACACACATAAACAAAGATCCAGCAGTTTAACCTCAGAACTCTAGCCATAAGATTGCAATACTAACTCACTGGTTTACATGACTACACTTTGTTTGCCCGGATAGGGAATCCAATGAAGGCTATCCACCAAAATTTTTGGTAAAGCAGTTTCCATGGCAGTTTGATTTTTAAAGGCCAAACCTCCCCAGACGCTAAAGAATAGTGGGGCCAAATAGCACCACAGAAAGACATCACCCACTAATCAGACCCAGCCCTGCTAAGAACAACAGCATCAAAGCCTGGATACATGGAACTCCATTCCAATTTCCCATTCAACAGCAAACTTCAGATTCCAAAAAACACTGGGGTCAAACAGTATTACCAAATAACATCAGTTTATCAAACTCTACTTTCCCATGATTTGCCAGGTGTGGTAGCTCATGCCTGTAATCCCAGCACTTTGGGAGCCCAAGGCAGGCGGATCATTTGAGGTCAGGAGTTTGAAACCGGCCTGGCCAACATGGTGAAACCCCATCTCTACTAAAAATACAAAAAATTAGCTGGGCATGATGGTGGGCGCCTGTAATCCCAGCTACCTGGGAGGCTGGAGCAGGAGAAGCACTTGAGCCTGGGAGGTGGATGTGACAGTGAGCAGAGATTGAGCCACCAATCTCCAGCCTGGGTGACAGAGTGAGACTCTGTCTCAAAAAAATAATTAATTAATTTCTCATGACTATGTTAACACACACACACAGTCACCAAAATACAATCCAAGTACTGCAACAGCAAACAAGTCCGGAGAGTGTCCACACTGAAAGAGTCAGGGTGCTTCCTCTCTCCATCAGTTGGGCTTGATCGACCTGCAAACAAAAATTCCTTCATGATTTCTCAGCTGAGAATCAATCCTGTTGTCTGGTATCCACAAGACACTCACTTGCCTGGGCACACACACAACGCACACTTACATAACAATCCCTCAGGAGTGTCCACTCTAAAACAGTCACGGCATTCCCTCTCTCAGTCAGTTGGCCTTGTTCAACCTGCAAATGGAAATTCCTTCAAAAATTTGCCGTGTTGAGAGGAGCAGATTCTGCTGTCCGGACCCACAAAGGACATTCACCTATCAGGATACAGATGGCAAATTTCAAAGGCTATTCTTCCCAGGCAATCAAGAACACACTTGGAGCTGGCTGCAGTGCGGCCAGAGAGAGACAGAAACTCACCTCTAGCGAAAATTAGGTTAGCAGCAGCTTAGGAAAGCTTCTGAGACTCCCAGCCCTTGGGAGCCAAGCCAAGAGCAACGCATTCATGGTCAGGGAACCAAAATCTGTTACCAAAACACCAGGGGTTCAGTCTAGGTCGTACTTCTGGCCACAAAGGAAGCCAATCACTGAGAAAATGATTATTGCAGCCTAGGAGGTGGGAGATCAGTCTCAAATCCATCTCCCTGACTGACTAAAACTAGGGGTTTATATAGCAGGCAAGAAATGTAACTATGTATGTGAAAACAGGAACTCGGGAGGGGTAAGGAAGCAATTGCGATGAATGAAGGGACTGGGGTCTCATTGTTTAGATGTGATGATCCAGTGAGTTTCAGTTCTTTGTTAATTCTTTTTTTTTTTTTTTTTGGAGTCTGGAGTCTCACTCTGTTACCTAGGCTGGAGCATAGAGGCATGATCTTGGCTCACTAAAACCTCTGCCTCCTGGGTTCAACAAGCCTCCTCCTGCCTCAGCCACCCAGTAGCAGGGATTACAGGCACACATGACCACACCCAGCTAGTTTTTTCACCATGTTGATTAGGGTGGTCTGGAATTCCTAATCTTGAGTAATCCATCTGTCTCAGCATCCCAAGGTGCTGGGATTAAAGGCGTGAGCCACTGTGCCTGGCCAAGTTTTAGTTCTTTAATACTTTTTGAGAGGCCCGGGAGTCCTTTCCTAAAAATAAAAAAATTAAAACTCACGTAAAACAAATAAGTTTCAAGCTTTAAGACAAGAAGAGTCCATTTCTAGTTTACCAAAAAACAGCTATCAATGAAACTATTGGGTCAGTTTCAGTCAGTGGTCCCTTAGCAGTGGAGAATTACATAAATCAGCCTATTGTTTAATCAAAGCTGTAGTTATGGTTCTTGGAATAGAGAAGCTCAGTATCTAATGGTTGGTGAACTGACACTGCTTTAGCATTGCTTATCTCGAGGCCAGTGCTTGTTTAGCTGCTAGAGATAAAGTAAACCCTTGTGGCAGTTAGAGCGTAGTTTATCCTTTTTTTTTTTTTGAGATGGAGTCTTGCTGTGTTGCCCAGGCTGGAGTACAGTAGCGCGATCTCAGCTCACTGCAACCTCCGCCTGCTGAGTTCAAGCAATTCTCCTGCCTCAGCCTCCTGAGTAGCTGGGATTACAGGCACACGCCACAATGCCCAGCTAATTCTTTTGTATTTTTAGAAGAGACGGGGTATCACCATGCTGACCAGGCTGGTCTTGAACTCCTGACCTCAAGTGATCCTCCAGCCTCAGCCTCCCAAAGTGCTGGGATTATAGGTGTGAGCCACCGTGTTCGGCGCATAGTTTATTCTTTAAGTGTAAGGGTGTGTGACTTAATCCATGCCTCACAGTGCTTTACGTCCTGTTTATTAATTTGGTTTTATTGCCAGCAAGAGTTACTTTTGTCAGTCTCATGATTTCCATTTAAATATTAATGCTGGTCAGCTGTGTCTAAACCACAAAGTGAGAAATATAATGAGATGTGTCTGGGAACTCAGTTTTTTGGGGCTTTTTTGCTTTTTTTTTTTTTTTTGAGACAGAGTCTTGCTCTGTCACCCAGGCTGGAGTGCAGTGGTGCGATCTCAGCACACTTCAACCTCCGCCTCCCAGGCTGAAGCGATTCTCCTGCCTCAGCCTCCCGAGTAACTGGGATTACAGGCATCCACCATCATGCCCGACTAATTTTTGAACTTTTTGTGGAGACGGGATTTCGCCATGTTGGCCAGGGTGGTCTCCAACTCCTGACCTCAGGTGACCGCCCACCTAGAACTCCCACAGTGCTGGGATTACAGGCCTGAGCACCAAGCCTGGCCAGAACTCAGTTTTTAAGGTTTCTCTGAGGTCCCTTTGGCTAAGGTGGGTGGGGGGCGGTTCATTGAGTTGTTTGGGGGGCTTGGAATTTTATTTTTAGTTCTCACAAGAGTGTACAGAATCACTGTTATATAGAATAAGTGTGTGGTGAAAGGCATGGAATCAGCTGTCAGACTGCCAGGGTCGGAGACCTGACCCTGGGCTCTGAACAATTCTACACCAAAGGTTCTTACCTGTAAAATGAGGATGAAAATATGGTATTGAAGAATTAAAGAAGAAAACTAATCTCAATGAATAGAAGATAGGATTTGAAAAGGTGGGTTCTGTAAATAAATCAAAAAAGCATGACTAGGATGGATGTGTGATTAGGGTGGGCACCTCAGTATATTTAAAGTAATTCAGCTTTACAGTTGATTATTTTTTCATTTGGAAAGACCCTGGACTAGAGATTCTACATGTCTTCCCAAGATGAGTGCCTTTGGTAGAGAACTCAATGTGCTTTGTTGTGAGAAGACTGTTTCCATGAAAATTGGGGTTTTGTAGGGCTTCATCTTTTACCTTATAATAGTGAAGATTGCGGGCAGTCAGTTTGACTGGTGTTATTCACTCGGGGTACAATTGGACACTGCAGCTTTCAGATAGGACTAGGCATTTAAAAATTAAACCCAATTATGGTTCTTGTTTATAAAATTCTTTCGTTTTAGGCAGACAAAATACCTACAGATCAAATTTTATTAAAAGGTAAAAATTCTTGGGGGGAAGTTCAAATGGATGGATTCTAGATCAGACAAAGACTGGCTGTGTATTAATAATTATTAAAGCAGAGCAATTGAGGCTGGATTCGGTGGCTCATGCCTGTAATTCCAACACTTTGGGAGGCAGAGGTGGGAGGATAGCTTGAGTCCAGAAGTTTGAGACAAGCCTAGGCAACATAGCAAGACCCTATTTCTACGAAAAAAATAAAAATTGGCCAGGTGTGGTGCACGCCTATGGTTCCAGCTACTTGGGAGCCTGAGGCAGGAAGGATCATCTGAGCCCAAGAGTTGGAGGCTGCCGTAGGCTATGATCATGCCACTGCACTCCAGCCTGGATGACAGAATGAGGCCTTGTCTCTTAAAAAACAAAAATGTCCCAGGTATTGTTTTTTTCCTAGCTCACAAATGTGGCAGTTTTTTATTCTGTGCTTTTGTTCAGAAATATTGTGAGAACTTTCATATCTAAAGTATGGAAGAGGCTTTGTCACTCTTTGAAGCATCCTGGGTTAGGCTTAGGTTTATTGTTATTGATGACTCCTGGATGGAGTGAGAAGGTCACGTGTAAGGGCTCATTCTGTGTTTTGTATGTACTTTTCTTTTTACTTTTTTTTTTTTTTTGGAGACGGAGTTTTGCTCTTGTCACCCAGGCCAGAGTGCAATGGCGCAATCTCAGCTCACTGCAACCTCCATCTCCCAGGTTCAAGCAATTCTCCCAAGTAGCTGGGATTACAGGCGCCCACCACTACATCCAGCTAATTTTTGTAGTTTTAGTAGAGACAGGGTTTCACCATGTTGCTCTGGCTGGTCTCGAACTCCTGACCTCAGGAGGCTGAGCTGGGAAGATCGCCTGAGCCCAGGAGGTCAAGGCTGCAATGACCCATGATTGCACCATTGCACTACAGCTTGGGTGGACAGAGAGAGACTCTATCTCAAAAACAAAACAAAACAAAAAATCATAAATGCAGGATTACAGGTGTGAGCCACTCCACCCGGCATACGCAAGATTCTTTCTCAACTTTCCTACTGTACATTTGTGACCCCTTCTCTTACAGTGAATGCCCTGGTTCAATTTATATTCAGTTGCTCTGTCCTACAATACGTGCAAAATTATTTTGAAATTGTAAACCAATGCCAATCAAGGTAATTTTTTTTTTTTTTTTTTTGAGATGGAGTCTCACTCTGTAGCCCAGGCAGGGGTGCAGTGGTGGAATCTCGGCTCACTTGAATCTCCTGGGTTCAAGCGATTCTCCTGCCTTAACACATCAGGTATTTTCCACTGCACTCCAGCCTGGGTGACAGAGCGAGACTCTGTCTCAAAGAAAAATATAAAGAAGTAAGCAGTATACAGCATTTCATCACGTAGGAAAATAGTATTATTATGTATGTATATATGTGAAATACAGTGGGTATGTATTGTGAAAACCAGACTGCAGTGAGGCAAATTTGGAAGCAGTGGATGAGTTGATGCTGCTGTAGTTAGTGGAGGTGACGGTGGTTTGGGCCAGCTTGCTGATAATTGTTTTGTTTAAGGAGGCTGAAGATAGGGCCCCAATCTCTTCTAGCTTGTAGAGTTTCTGGTGAGAAATCTGCTGTTAATCTGATAGGTTTTCCTTTAGAGGTTTCCTGGTGCTTTTGTCTTACGGCTCTTAAGATTCTTTCCTCATCTTAACTTTAGATGAACCTGATGACAATGTGCCTAGGCAATTATTTTTTGGGATGAATTTCCCAGATGTTCTTTGAGTTTCTTCTATGTGGATGTCTAGGTCTCTAGCAAGTCCAGGGAAGTTTTCCTTGATTATTCCCCCAAATATGTCTTTCAAACTTTTAGATTTCTCTTCTTCCTCAGGAATGCCAATTATTCTTAGGTTTGGTCATTTAACATAATCCCAAACTTCTTGGAGGCTTTGTTCATTTTTTCTTATTCTTTTTTCTTTGTCTTTGTTGGCTGAGATTAATTCAAAAATCTTGTCTTGAAGCACTGAAGTTCTTTCTTCTGCTTGTTTGATTCTATTACTGAGGCTTTCCAGAGAATTTTGCATTGCTCTAAGTACATCTGTTATTTCCTGAAGTTTTTATTGTTTTTTATTTATGCTGTATATTTCACTGAAGATTTCTCCCCTTATTCCTTTTATTCGTTTTTTCATCTCCTTAAATTCACCTTTTCTGATGCCTCCTTGACTAGCTTAATAACTGACCTTGTGAATTCTTTTTCAGGTAAATCATGGATTTCTTTTTGGTTTGACTCCATTGCTGGTGAGGTAGTGTGATTTTTTGGGGGGGGTGTTAAAGAACCTTGCTTTGTCACATTGTAGCAGGACAAGCCAAAGGCAAAATCCCTCAGACACCAAGTTAAAGAAGGAAGGGGTTTATTCAGCTGTGAGATTCGGCAAGACTCACGTCTCCAACAACTGAGCTCCCGGAGTGAGCAATTCCTGTCCCTTTTAAGGGCTCACAACTCTAAGGGGGTCCACGTGAGAGGGTCATGATAGACTGAGCAAGCAGGGGGTACATGACTGGGGGCTGCAAGCACCGGTAATTAGAACGGAACAGAACAGGACAGGGATTTTCACAGTGCTTTTCTAAACAATGTCTGTAATCTGTAGACAACATAACCGATTAGGTCAGGGGTCAATCTTTAACTACCAGGCCCAGGGTGTGGCACTGGGCTGTCTGCTTGTGGATTTCATTTCTGCCTTTTAGTTTTTACTTATTTTTTCTTTGGAGCAGAAATTGGGCATAAAACAATATGAGGGGTGATCTCCTCCCTTAATATTACCAGAATTATTTTTCTGATTCCTTCTCATTTGGGTAGGCTATCTCAGACGGAAGTGCTAGGGCTCAAGGCTGCTGTTCAGATTCTTTTGTCCCACAGGGTGTTCCCTTGATGTAGTACTCTTTTTCTTTTCCCAGGGATATGGCTTCCTGTGAGCCGAGCTGTAGTTGTTGTTATCTGTTTTCTGGATCTAGCCACCCAGCAGGTCTGCTGGGCTCCGGGCTGGTGCTGGAGGTTGTCTGCACAGTCCCATGATGTGAACCATCTGCAGGTCTCTCAGCTGTGGATACCAGCACCTGCTCTGGTGGAGGTGGCTGGGGGTGAAATGGACCCTGTGAGGGTCCTTAGTTTTGGTTGTTTAATGTACTATTTTTGTGCTTGTTGGCCTCCTGCCAGGAGGTCCCATTTTGAAGAGAGCATCACAGTATTTGGGGTGTCTCCCGGGCCCTTCAGGAGCAATCTACTTCCTTGAGAGGGTTCTCTCAGCTTTCCTGGTTTATTCCTGCAACAGTTCTGGAGCAAAAGTTCACCATGTGAGTCTCCACACACTGCTCTGTCTGTGTGGGAGCCGCAATCTAGTCCTGCCTCTTGTCCGCCATGATCTCTCGATTCTTCAACTGAGTTAAAACTTTAAACGCCAGGCAGCTGAAGCTCTGGCAGTGGCACAGTCCTTTCTGTAAATACACATTCTTATAGTATTACCTTTTTTTTTTTTTTTTTACATTTCTGAATTTCCGACCATTGAGTTTCTCAATTTTGGTATTGCTTATTAATCATTTTCAATGCCCATCAAAGGACAGGCTTATGAAAGGGAGTTCACGGAAAGTGGCAATTTAAATTGCATTGCATTGCTTTGAGCTGCCTGTGTTTATAGAAAGTGCCCCTATTGTAATCAGGAGGCAATCATGACTAGGACAGGAGCATAGAAGGCACTGTGATAGATGAAAGTAGACACTTGCTTTTCTTGGTTAGACTCTCATGAGCACTGCCTCCCACTGGCTCTATAACTCTGACAAATTCGTGACTCTCCTAGTCCATTTTCTGTTGCTTAGAACAGAGTATCTGAAATTGAGTGAATATAAAGAAAACATTTATTTCTTATAGTTATAGAGGCTGAGAAGTCCAAGGTCAAGGGGCCGCATCTAGTGAGAGTTTTCTTGCTGGTGGGGACCACAAGGTGGTACACAGTATCACATGGCAAGGTGGCTGAGGGTACTAGCTCAGGGGTCTTACTTACTCTTGTAAAGCCACCAGTACCACTCCCATGATAAGCCATTAATCTATTAAACCATGAATGTGTTAATCCATTCATGAGAGCAAAGTCCTTGTGATCCAATCACCTCTTAAGGCCTCACCTCTCAGTGCTGCCACATTGAAGATTGAGGTTTTGTTTTTTTGTTTTTTTGTTTTGAGATGGAGTTTCGCTCTTGTTGCCCAGGCTGGAATGCAATGGCACAATCTCGGCTCACCACAACCTCTGCCTCCCCGGTTCAAGCGATTCTCCTGCCTCAGCCTGCTGAGTAGCTGGGATTGCAGGCATGTGCCACTATGCCTGGCTAATTTTGTATTTTTACAAATAGTAGAGACAGGGTTTCTCCATGTTGGTCAGGCTGGTCTCGAACTCCTGACCTCAAGTGATCTGTCCACCTCGGCCTCCAAAAGTGCTGGGATTACAGACGTGAGTCACCGCACCTGGCTGAAGATTAAGTTTTATAAAACAAAAGTATCTGAGACAGATCTTAATGTAGAAAGTTTTGTCAAGGTTAAGAATGTGCCTATGACACAGCTTCAGGAGGTCCTGACGACACGTGCCCAAGGTGGTCAGGCCACAACTTGGTTTTATACATTTTAGGGAGACATAAGTCATCAGTCGATACATGTAAGATGTAAGTCGGTTGGGTCTGGAAAGGCAGGACAACTGGAAGCAGGGGCTTCCAAGTCATAGGCAGATTCAAAGATTTTCTTATTGATAGTTGGTTGAAAGAGTTATTATCACTAGAAAAGAATGTCTGGGTTACCATAAGTAATTGTGGAGACCAAAGTGGTGTCATGCTGATGAAGCCACCAGATGGCAGACGTCAGAGAGAATAGACTGTGTTTCTTATCAGACTTGAAGAGTCTATGTTTCTTATCATACTTGAAGAGTGTGTTTTATCAGTAATCCCAAAAGAAAGGAGGGTATAATGAGGCCTGCCTGGCTCCCATTTGCCATCATGGTCTGAACTAGTTTTTCAGTTAACTTTGCAAAGCCCTTGGCTGAGAGGAGGGGTCCATTCAGATGGTTGGGGAGCCTTAGAATTGTATTTTTGGTTTACAATTTCAACATGAGTTTTGGTGGGGACATTTAAACCATAGCACTCCTGCACCTCAGCTTTTTCTAAAATATGTGTAATTTTCTGTGTTGTAGGTGCCTCGTTCATTGTGCCTACTCACGGTTTTGTTTTAAACAATTATCCTGTGTATGGATCAAAGACCCTTGTAGCTTTAGTGCTCCTCATAGCCTAAAGCAATTCTGAACTTAGTAGCACAGGACATGTAAATATAAAAATAAGAGGTTCCTATTAGATTATGCAAGGAACTTACCCTGTTGCCTGAACTATAAGAATTATCTCCAGCCGGGCACAATGGCTCATGCCTGTAATCCCAGCACTTTGGGAGGCCGAGGTGGGCAGATTATGAGGTCAGGAGATTGAGACCATCCTGGCTAACACGGTGAAACCCCATCTCTACTAAAAATACAAAACATTAGCCGGGCGTGGTGGCAGGAGCCTGTAGTCCCAGCTACTCAGGAGGCTGAGGCAGGAGAATGGCGTGAGCCCAGGAGGCAGCACTTACAGTGAGCCAAGATTGCACCACTGCACTCCAGTCTGGACAACAGAGCGAGACTCCGTCTCAAAAAAAAAAAAATTTTCTCCCCTATTCAAACCATAGCTTCTTGGAGGTACCATAGCTTGGGTACAAAAAGCATTTTCTCATCTCTGCCTCCCTCAAAGCCTGAATAATCTGGGTATTTTAATATTATTATCCTCTTTTAGGGGAGAGAAAATAAAGATTAGATAAATCGGATGAAATAACTATGGTTATTCTAAATATATAATTGGTTTTCTGCTCTGTTTCCTGGCATGCAATTCTCCAAATACTTAGAATCTCCAAAGTGATGTCTTTTTGTACACTAATGAGTTGACTGATGGTTGGTAGACCCTAGTAGCTTCAGGATGAGAGCTGGAAAGATCCAAAGGGTTAGAGGGTTGGGACTTTCAGCCCCACCCTCCAACTTCTGGGGAGGGGAAGGCGCTGATGGTTAAGTTGATCACCAGCAGTCAATGGTTCAATCAATTATGCCTATGCAATGAAGCCTCCATTAAAAAAAAAAAAAAAGAGTGGGTTTGGGGAGCTTCCAGATAGCTGAACATGTGGAAGTTCCTGGAGGGTAGCTTGTCTAGGGAGGGCATGAAAGCTCTGCATCCCTTCCCCCATATCTCACCCTATGAATCTATATCCTTTGTAACAAACTGGTAAACATATTTGATTCCTTGAGTTCTGTGAGCTGCTCTGGCAAGTTAATCAAACCCAAAAAGGAGGTCACAGGAGCCCCAACCCGAAGCCAGTCAGCCAAAAGTTGTAAAAGCCCAGACTTGCAACTGGCATCTGAAAGAGGGGCAGTCTTGCAGGACTGAGCCCTCCACCTGTGGGATCTGACAGTATTTCCAGGTAGGCAGTGCTGGAATTGAATTGGAGGATACCCAGCTGGTGTGCACTGCACAACTGATTGCTTGCCTTGTGTGCGGGGAAACACATTTGCTCACAGTAGTCTTTCTGTGATGGTTGTGGTATGAGAGTAGAGGAAAATTGGTTTGTTTCTTCTCCTCAGAGGGTCATACAACAAATATATGGTCAATAAATACTTGAAACAATTGCACTGTTTACTTGTGACCCTTGAACCCAATGTATGTAAGAATTATGTGCATATACGCAACAGAAATGGTATCAGAAAATACATTATTAATTCTTCCTGGTGGAAGAGCATAAGTAGCAGGGTTGTAGGAACAATCCACATCTAGGTGGGACAGCTGGGAGCCTCTTCTGTAGCACAGAGTGGGTCTCAGTGAGCAAGCAGGAAAAGATTGCAAATAGGTCAAAAGTAGGTTGGAGATAGATTCTTGACAGCCTAGGTTTACATGTAAACTATGGTGTCCCTGTCTCCAGTGAAGGAGGTTATGGTTCTAGAAATGCATGATGCATGACCTCTGGTATAATATGTGCAGTTCTAGGACAGATTGTCTTATTTTTTATATGCCTTAATGTCCGAAGGCAAGTCAGGGACTCTGCTTTTAAGAGGCTTAAAAAGAAAAAGCCTCCTACATTAAGGAATGGGTAGAGGAATATCATCAAGTAAGTAGATTTGATAATACAAAATTATCTTTTCCCTTTAGACCTGATTCCAAAATAATAGAGCCAGACTTTCACCTGAAGAAAGACACAGAATATTTGTTATTTGGAAAAAAACACGATTTCCCAGTCCAAGCCCATCCATGTTTAAGCCTCCAGGAAACCCAGGCTGCAGCTCCCAACTATGCCACAGAGCCGAGTTTTTCCCGTGCCAAGAGTGCTCTGATGAGTACAGTTGGTTGCTCCCCTCTGGAGAAACAGAGAATTCCCAGTCAACAGATGGGCTACAATTGCTTCTCTTTGGAGACAAAGAGATTCTCAGTCAACAGGTGGCCTCCCAGAGCTCCCATCTGGTCACAGGCACTGACCTTCAATTGGTCACAGCCCTAAAGCAACACGCTGTGCTTTGAGTATGGAGGTGACACAGTCAAGTGGGCATTTATGACTATCGTTTCTCAGCTACAAAAAACAAAAAAAAAATCTCTGCAGTATGCCTTCATCCTCCTCCATCTTCTGTGCCATATTTTCATTGAGAAAGGACTGAAACAGGGGAAAGCCAGCATGGCAAGTTCCCTTCCTTTTGGATTATTGCTCAAGCGCATATGGTTAAGAAAGACCATTGTCGTTGCTCATTCCTCTCTCATGCTCATAGAGAACAGCAGCAGAATGATCAGTATCACCCGCAGCAGCACCAACAGCTCAGAATCTACTTAGGAGGGATGATGGTCCAGGACAGCTGCCGATGGACTCGGGTCCTTGGGATCTAGGGAAGCAGTGCCTCGGCCAGTCACAGCTGCAGATCAACTGCCGCAGAATAATGGAAAGCGTGCTCTCAATGCAGCACATGCCTCCGAAATAGGTGACCCTGCTGCGTCTGAGCTGAAGAGTATGCAAGAATGGGCTTCAGAGCCAACCAGGACTCAAATGCGCAGTTTTAGGTTGAGGGTCTACAGCCTGGCACAGGACCCAACGATGCAGCTTTGCAAATATTGCTAAGTGTCAAACCATAGCCACGGTCAAGCCCACAGCACCCTACACAGCAGGCGAATGCAAAGTCATCCTCCAGAAGCCTCGACCATAAAAAATAAAAAATAAGGTAAATAAATAAAATCAATAAAAAAAAAAAAAAAGCCAGCGACGGTGAGGTTGTTTGAGCCTAGAGTTCATGACAAGAGCCGTGAGCAACGTGGTGAAGACCCCATCTCTTAAAAAAAAAAAAAAAAAAATAAAAAAAAAAAAAAAACATTTTTAAAAAATCAGCTGTGTGTCGATAGTGCTCCTATAGTACAGCTACTCAGGAGGCTGGTTCAGGGGGTCGCGTGGAGCCCAAGAGTTCAAGACTAGCCTGGGAAATCATCCGGAGACCCTTTCTTAAAAAAAAAAAAAAAAAAAAAAAAATTAAGCAGGCACGATGGCATGTGCCTTGTTAGTCCATTTAAGCTGGGAGGCTGCAGATGGAAGTATCACTTGACCTGGGAGGTGGACGGCTGCAGTAGCTTGTGATCGTTCCACTACACCTGGCTGAGGTGACATCGTGTCTCAAAAAAAAAAAAAAAAAAAAAAAAAAAAAAAAAAAAAAAAAAAAAAAAAAAGTCCTCAGGGAAGCTCCACGAAGCTGTCGGTCCCTTCTTTTTTTTTTTTTTTTTTTTAGAGACGAGATCTTGCTTTGCTTCGCCGGGTGAGTGCAGTGGCCGGATCTCAGCTCACTGCAAGTCGGCTCCCGGGTTCACGCCATTCTTCCTTGCCTCCGCCTCCGGAATAGCTGGGACTACAGGCGCCCGCCACCTCGCCCGGCTAGGTTTTTTGTATTTTAGAGAGACGGGGTTTCACGTGGTTGCCAGATGTCTTGATCTCTAACCTCTTGATCCGCCCGTCTCGGCCTCCCAAAGTGCTGGGATTACAGGCTTGAGCTGTCGGTCCCTTCTTGTAGAGAAGCAGTATCCACATGTCTTATAGTTCCTGAACTCATGACCATATACTTTATGGTGGCCTGGAGAAGCCTGACTCTACAGAGTATGGATTGAAAAACAAACAAATGCTGGGCGGGGTGGCTTAGCTGGGTGTGGTAGCTCACACCTGTAATCCCAGCACTTTGAGAGGCTGAGGCAGGTGGATCACATGAGATCAGGAGTTCGAGACCAGCCTGGTCAACATGTCAAAACCTGGTCTGTAGAAAAAATTCAAAAAATGAGCCAAGCATGGTAGCACGCATCTGTGGTCCCAGCTACTCAGAGGCTGAGGCACACAAATGGCTGAACCCAGGAAGAAGAGGTTGCAGTGAGTCAAGATCGCACCACTGCACTTCAGCCTAGGCAACAGAGTGAGATTCTGTCTTACAAAAGAAAAAGAAAAAATGTAACAAAATAATCATATATATGGATAGAAAGCACACGTAAAGGTAATTATGCCATTATAAAAGACACTGTAAATGCATTTTTTCTCAACTGATTTTTTGAAAATTGCATAAGTGTATAAGTTGGTCCTGTAACATAGAAGTCTAATGTATGTATTTTGACAATAACAGAAGGAGGTACATGATCACAGATGCTAATAAAAATGATCATAGCTACTAAAATAATCCTTATAATATATTGTTGGATTTGCAATATTAATATATGTAATATATATACCACAAAAACAGGGGAAAGAGAATAGTCATATAGGAGTAACATCTGTGTATATTTCACTGGACTTAAGCTAATATAAATCTGAAACTAATTCTGATCAGATGTGTATGGCAAATCCTAGAGAAACCACTTTTAAACACTCAAAATATACAGCAATAACTAATGAAACTGTTGGCCAGGCATAGTGGCTCATGCCTGTAATCCCAGCACTTTGAGAGGCCAAGGCAGGGACATCACTTGAGCCCAGGAGTTTGAGGCTGCAGTGAGCTATGATAGTGCCACTGCATTCCAGCCTGGGTGACAGAGAGCTACCCTGTCTCTAAAAAAGGAAAATAAAATGCTATTTAATGTATTAGAAACTACTCATTTAATGCAAAAGAAATCGGTAAATATCATGTTGGCCATCTTTTCAAATACCCCACTTACAATGGTCCCAGCATAATTGGGGTGGCCCCCATTTCACAAAGCTGAGGACTGGGTCTTCCCACAGGTCTGCAGGACCAGATGGCACGACAGTGAACAACCACACCATCAAGACTGTCTCAGCCTTCTGCGCCAATCCCAAACCCCATTCCTGCAGACCCTGGGCCAGGACCTAAACCAAAGCTGCAGCTCGCTGGGGCAACATTAACATTGATTGCCCAAGGTGAGGACTGAGCACAGACAGCCCTGGGACTCTCTAGAGCAGACTCCTGATAGTGCAACCAATGGCAAGTGTGAACCGCTAGACAGAATCCTATCTCCAGGTAACGGAGGCCGAGAATTGACAAACCCAGGATATGGGCGCCTAGGCCAATAGGAAACACAAACGGCCTGTTACTAAGCAGAAACTGGACTCTAAGCCCTTAAAAAGTGATAAAAATATTTCCTGCTAGCCAAATTCAAATTTTGTTTGCCTTCCAGAGCATTGAGGTATACTCACATGTGACCTGGATGGGCACTTTAATTTTTAAATCCAGATCCCAATCCCCACCAGGCTTTCAGTGTTCTTTACCCTTACCCACACACTTCTGATTTTGTTTTTCCTTTTTTCCCCCACACACTCTTGATTTTGAGTGTACCTCTGCCTCAGCCTACTACCATTCAGGTGTTTAACCTTTAAGAACCATGACAAGGAGCATCAAGGCCCTTGCCAGAGTATCAATGTATCAAAACCAGTTCACAGACTGGTACAGATGAATGTCGGTAAGCACCTGGACTCTGGTGGGCTCAATGTTTTACTTCAGCTGGAGAACGGTGAAGCCGTCAGGTGATGAAATAGAGAAAAGGATGTCTCAACAAGTGAAGGACCCAGTAAACTATCTGAACTCCCAAAAGGGTTTTATGTAGAAATGATTGTCACATATAAAGATTTTGTTCCAATTACTGAAAAGATCCTCAACTATTGGAAATCATGGACTAGTGGCCCTGGTGCAGAACCAGGATTGGCTGCTGAATTCTGAAAACCAGGACTCAGCTCAACATTTAAATTTAATAGATGCCTTGATTCCCATTTTGTGTTTGTGAAAAGTGTGTGTGTTTAATTTTGCTGTAAAACATAATCACTAATAATGTGCAATAAATATTTTCTTGAAGGAAAAAAAAATAAGGAGAGTAGGCATTTAGCACAAATGATGATTCCAGGATGCACTGTAGGGAAGCGGGGAGTGAGACAAAAGAAGGAAGCCTATGCAGGATGCATTCATAAGTAGATTCCCACTGTGGGCAAGTATGTTTAATACTACTGGGGACCTCTAAAAGATGGCATGGAAACCGTTATCCCACTCGAAGGATAACTTTCAAATATGCAGTTGTGTAACTTCTCTGGTCGGCAGGGAAGCTGGGTAGGCACCCTCGAATTCCCATACAGGGGCATTAACTCCACAGCACTTCAAGCAGAGAGAAAGCCTCAAGCAGGTGCTTACTGCAAGATTCCTGTTAGTGGCATATGCTAGAGAATGATGAGTGCCCAGGAAATATGGATGAGGTCTTGACACCTTCTGCTACCCACCTGCTGGTCCCTGATTGGTTTCTCTCCCCTTTGGCTTTCAGCAGTTCAGCTCATTTTGCCACTTCTCACAGTCCTTGATGCAGCTCTTCTCTTTGCTCCATCCAGAAGAACTAGTATCTTTCCAATGGCTTATTCACTCTAAAATGGAACCACTTTATCGGTTGTAATTAACAATAACTGTTAGTTCCTTTGTGGTTTTTATACCTAAAAAGTTTTGTGTATAATCAAAACACTTACTGACAAGACTCGAATACAAAGTTATATTTATTTTCAACAATGAAAACAACACAACAAAGTGGAGTCAATCCACTAATTTTTTTAAATCTAACACAATGCTTAGCACAAACTATACTCAATAAATAACACATTAACCAAGTTAACATTATTCTTAAGACTCTCTAAGGTTGTGTGCGTGTTTTAAGGAAAACTGAGGGGTAGGTAAACAAAGACATCCTGCAGACTTGACTGAGAAGGGCTCCAAAAAAAGAACAGCCAAAGAGCAGGGTCCCCAAATACTAAGTTAGCAAAATGAATACAGCATTTTCAAAGCAGTCTAGAAATCAGAGCTCACTGGGGGAAATGACAAGGGTTTGGGGATAATCTGTGTTCAAGGCCTCATAATTAAATCTTCCCATATTTCTAGATTCTTTATTTGGAATCTATCCCAATCTAAAGGAGCTTCTGCCAAAGGACAGAAGATTACTTATGCTGCCTGAAATGGCCTATGCCCCCTAAATTTCCTTTCACTTTGTCACTAATATAGCAAGGGTTCCATTCCAACAAAGGATTACTACTATGTAGACCAACTCCTGTCTGGTTTAGATCTTCCTTTCATAAACACATTGATATTTGTTCAAGGAGAGCTGTAAATACATCCAATTTCTTTTCTTTTTATCCCCCTCTACAACTCTGCTTGGCTACAAAATCTAGGACTCACAGAGCAACAGCAGCAATGGTCAAAAAGTAAGTCCCAGTTCCAATGCAAGAACTCTCCAAAGTTCATTGGTCACAATTTTTTTTAACCACCTCATCTACCGTGACTTTTTTTTCTCATTATCTTGCCAATTATTTCTTTCGAAATTCAATCCTCCGAGCTACATTCTGAGCACCAAATTTTTTGACCAATGCCTCCCTGGTATCCTCATCATCTTTTTGCAAATCTATGTCATCTTGTCGGGACCAAATGGGGTATCCATCAGCTCTCTGACCAGATGCTAAGAAGGCGGAAGTAGCCTCCAGCTCACCACTATTTTTTAGGAAGGCCTGCGTAACTGTTGATAGATCCAAGTTAAACTTCTCCATTAACTGCCGAATGATCTTAATGGCAGCTCCCACCTCTGGTTGAGAAACTTTTTCTTCTTCTTCTTCTTCTTCCTCCTCATCAGGCTGTGTTTCTGAGTCTTCCTCAGGTGTGGGTGGATCATCATCACACATAGTTATATGTATTTCAAAATCAGGAGGGCTCTCATCCACCTAGACAGAATGATGAGTAAAACCAACTCCTCATTAGCAAGCCTTGAATTCTTACAATATCTGGTCTCTTCCAACTATCACCCCCTTGCCCTCTGCATTCCAATCACATTGGACTTCCTTCAGTTCCTCTTAATATGCTGTATTCCCTCTTACATTTATTCATGTCTGATGTGTATGTATATGTACGTGTGTGTGTGTACGTGCATGTGTGTGGGGGTAGGGGGAGTATATGTGTATATGTGTGTATAATTGACTACAGTATTCCAATAGAATATTAGAAGCTACACTGAATATGAAAAATATATGTATATATAAAGACAGACACACATATATGTGCACACATGTTCATTAGATTTGTTAAATATTTGACTTCACTCTCAAGACTGTAAGCTCCTAAGGACAGGAATTGTATGTTTTGCTCATCACCACATCTCCAATACCTACCAATGCCTATGCATAATAAGTACTCAAAAAGCATTGCTGTATGAATATATTAGGGCTTCCAAGCTATACTAGTTAGACAGATTACAAAGCATGCTATATGAGAAGAGGCCCAGGTAGGTCATGTTTGAGAGCTGAGTGTTCGAAGTTTATGAAAAATGAACCAAATATCAAATAATAAAACACAGACTACAAAAAGCAACAATCCCTAAATCCTACCAATTTCTGTGCATTCCTTCACTCACCAATTACAGAAGCTTTAAATTATTTCCCTTGTTTGGACTGAAGCCTAACCATTTTTCTTTGTTAATATGAAAAGTTAATTCACAAGACCCTTTATCCTGAAAAAACATATAATTTGGACCTTTAAAAAACTTATCATTATTGTATGACTCCTGTCTTTCTCTGTAGCTATTACTAAATATAGGATTCTAACAGAGTAATAGAAGCTAGACTGAATATGGAAGAGCTAAAACATTTCAAAAAAGGTCAAAGTACACAAAAAGTTAAATTTGCTTGATAAAAAAAAATTACTATAATTAGCTGGGCATGGTGGCACATGCCTGTAATCCCAGCTACCCGGGAGGCTGAGGCAGGAGAATCGTTGGAACCTGGGAGGTGGAGGCTGCAGTGAGCTGAGATGGCGGGCGCCACTGCACTCCAGCCTGGGTGACAGCGAGACTCCGTCTCAAAAAAATAGAAAAAAAAGTACTATAAACTTTTTGAAAACCATATTGACATTAAAGTACTCAAAGTGGGATGCTTTATACTGTTTATATAACTGTCCCTATTCTACCCAATTTTCTCCCTTTCCCCTCAACTTGTCCAGCCAAAACTAAAAGCTTTGTGAAGCAAAAGCTTCAGGGCAACATGTCTGAGCCCAAATCAGTCCCATTTTCCATTTTCCTTTCTACCTTGAACTCCTCTCTCACTTTCCTGAGCCCCAGGTAGATGAAAAGGTGGATAGGATAATCAGTTTCAAGAAGAATAAAGGTAGGGAAAAAAATAATGAGTAAATCTAGTTAACATACCACAACCTCCTCAAACTCCCGAGTGGCTTCCACAAGCATCTTTTTGACTGCTTCTTCATTCTCCTGGATTTCTTCCTTCACATACTCTTCTTCAGGCAAATCTGGAGTTCTCTTATTCTGTGGTTCTGTTAAAGAGAACAGGACAGATTAGAAGTAGCCTCTTTTACGCAAACCAAAAATATATTGTCTGCTGTGTGAGCTCTGGGCCAGGAGTGGGCCTACACTTTTTTTTCCTATCAGAAGACATCTGTTTTTGATTCAGAAGGGTAAAAAACGTCTAAGACGTGCTCATTCACTCATTTCTATGCTTGCTTCTGAAAAGTTGTACTATCTAAATGATGACACATTCTTAAACTGACATATAAAAAATGCTCTTCAAGTTTAATTTTTTGCTTTGTATTTACAGACTTTGCAAATTAACAAAAATGTGTCATAAATTGGGTTCCTTGGGAAACAAATTCTGAGATGGAAACTGATATTTAAAGAATTGGGGAATGATATTGGGAAAACCTTTGTGGAAGAGAAGGAAAGCAGGAGTCGGCAGAGAGAGAAGCTGATTTATCAAAGAGTTACAAGGCCTCAGCCAAAACCATGGGCAACTCTGGAGCTAGGAAGGCCCTTCAGAATTGACCAAGCTGGGGCCAAGGAGCAGAGACTTTGTAACTCTGCAAATATCAATCACTGGATGGTGGCAGCCCTAAGAAGACAGGACTTTGGGCAAGGCAGCTCTCCTAGCAGCCAAAGGCAGATCTGGGCCATGTACCACAATCCACCATATACCACCTACAAAAAGGAGGGCCTTCTAAATTTAAACATCCTGTTTCTTTCCCTTTACATTTTGTTCTCTGAAGATTTAACTCTGCTCCTTTTCTGCTTACTAAAATATACAACAAAGGGGCAGCAAGAGGGAGTTTTTCATGATGGAATTGTTCTAAATCCCAATTTGGGTGCTGGTTACAAAATGTAACATATTTTAAAACACATATAACTGGAAAAGAGAACAGCAGTCCCTCAAAAAATTCAATATAATTTCATGATGACAACTCACAAGGAAAAAGAAAAAATTAAACATAAAATTACTATATGATCCAGCAATTGCATTTCTAGGCATAAACCTAAAATAATGGAAAGCAGGGTCTCAAACAGATACTAGTCATACCCCTGTTCACAGCCGCATTACTCAAAATAGACAAAAGATGGAAATAAGCCAAATGCCCATTGATAGACGAATGGATAAACAAAACATAGTATACACATACAATGGAATATTATTCACCCTTAAAAAGGAATGAAATTCTGACACATGCTACAACATGGATGAACTTTGAAGCTATTATGCAAAGTGAAATAAGCCAGACACAAAAGGGCAAATATTACATGATTCTACTTGTATGAGGTATCTAGAAAGATTGAATTCATAGAAACAGAAGGTGGAATGGTTGTTTCCAGGGGCTAAGAGGAGGGAGAAATGGGGAGTTAGTGTTTAATAGGCATGTTTCTGACCCCTAAAAGCAGAAAATAATAAAAGGTACGGAGTTTCAGTTTTAGAAAATGAGTAAGTTCTAGATACAGATGGTGGTTGACAGCTGCCCAACAATGTGAACGCACTTAATAATGCCACTGAACAGAACACTTAAAAAACTATTTGAATTGTAAATTTTATGGCATATACATTTTACCACAATAAAAAATAAAGTTTTAAAATGGATATAATTGTACACCATAAAAGTTGATTTTACTGTATGTCTTTAGTTAAATTCTTAAATAGTAACTTAAAAAGCCTTATCTTTGAGAGATACATGCTAAAACAGATAAAATGATATGATGTCTGGCATTTGCTTCAAAATAGTCCAGGAAGTTGGGATGAAAGGTACAGATTTAAAAAACGCCATGAACTACAATCAGGTGAAGGTGGGTGATGGGTACCTGCAATATAGCTCATTACACTATTCTCTATTTTTAAATGCTTGGAATTCTCTATAATAAAAAGTAAATTACTGTTCATTCACATAATGAAATACAGTGCAATCAACGAGAAAAGAATGAGGAAAATCTTTGTGCAGACACACAAACACTTCAAGATAAATAAGTTTAAAAAAAGTAAACCACAGAGTAAGCTGATGTCTAGTGTGCTAGTACTACTACGAGCAAAGGGGACATGTAACAGACAAGGTAAAGGTTGCCACTAGGAAAGGACCTAGGAAAAAGGGTATGTAAATAGGGAGACTGCCTTTTCAGTTATGTACTCATTTGTTCTCTGAGTGTATCTACGGGATAAATTCCTAGAACAAAACTGCCATGTTTAAGGGAATATACATTATAAATGTCATCAGATATTGTCAAAATGTCCCCCAAAGAAATTGTATCAATTTCTATTAACAACGTAGGAATATACTTGTTTTCCCATATACTAACTTTGGATATTATTCATTGTATTGACTTTTGCCAATCTTACAGATAAAATATAACATCTCCTTGCTCTGATTTACTTAAAAAAATAAATAACTTGGGGAGCTTTTGTTCTATTTTGTATAATGGAAGCTATCTCAATTCATCAAATAAATACACAACAATTTCAACACATTTATTATCTCACAGGTCTCATGGGTCAAAGTATAGCTTATACTGACCCTCTGCTCAGGGTCTGATTTACTTTCTTTTTGGTTTTTTTTTCAAGATGGACTCTGGCTCTGTCACCCAGGCTGGAGTGCAGGGGCTTGATCTCAGCTCACTGCAATCTGCACCTCCCCGGTTCAAGCAGTTTTCATGCCTCAGCCTCCCAAGTAGCTGGGATTACAGGCGCAGGCCACCATACCTGGATAGTTTTTGTAGTTTTAGCAGAGACGGAGTTTCACCATGTTGACCAGGCTGGTCTCGAATTCCTGACCTCACGTGATCTGCCGCCGCTTGGCCTCCCAAAGTGCTAGGATTACAGGCGTGAGGCACCGCACCTGTCTGATTTACTTTCATTTAATAATAGAATATTTCTTCATTTGTTTATTGGCCACTTATTTATTTCCTTTTCTGGGAACTTCCTGTTCCATTTCCTTTTCTCATTTTTCTATTAGTTTTCTTTTTACTTAATGACAAAGAGCTCTTTAGACATTAAAGAAACTAAGTCTATTGCAATCTATTGGGAATGTTTTTCCAGCATACTCTCTGACTTTATTTATCATGAGAAGTTCTTAATTTTCAGGTAATCAAATATATAAAACTTTTCTTAGTCTTTTGGCTTCATAACTTACCACCATGCTAATATTTTTTACTTTTTTTCTCCTGGCAAATCAGGCAGCATCCTGAACCACAAATTGTTCAGAGCAACACCCACTGTACTGATATATTCATTCATATCTTCTCTTACTCATTTTAGAATTTTTTAATTTTTACATTTACATATCTGATTATCAAAAGATTACTTATACGGATAGGATGAATCCAGCTTAATTTTGTCCCAAGTTCCAAACGGCTTGCCAATAGTCCCAACATCACAGATTTAAAAGCAAGGCCTGGACACAGCATGCTGGCTCACACCTGGAATCCTAGCACTTTTGGAAGGCCAAGTTGGGTACATTGCTTGAGCCCGGCAGTCTGAGACCAGTCTGGGCAACATAGCCAAATCCTGTCTCCACAAAAAAATACAAAAATTAGCTAGGTGTTCTGACAACTGCCTGTAGTCCCAGCTACTTGGGAAGCTGAGGTGGGAGGATCCACTGAGCCTGGGAGGTCAAGGCTGCAGTGAGTTGTGATCGCACTACTGCACTCCAGCTGTGTGACAGAGTAAGACCCTGTCTCAACATACACAAATAAAATAAAAATAAAAGCAAGGCCTTACATGATGACATACTTCACCCACACACACAGCCCTAACTTCATCTGCTAAATTAATTCTCCTCCTACTCCATTACAGCCACTCTGTTCTCTTGGTGGCTCCAAAAACACACCAGTCACACTCCCACGTAAGGGCGTTTGCCCTGGCTTCTTCCTCTGCCTGAACACTCTTCCCCAGATATCCACCTGGGTTGCTCTTTCTCTTCTTTCGGTCTCTGCTTAAACATCAGCTTATGAGAGTCACCTTCTCTTATCATCCTATAGGAAAAACCTCCTCCCCAACCTTTACATTCTTGAATTATTTTTCTCCATAGCCCTTACCACTCCCCAGTTAGCATGTTATAAGCTCCATGACCACACAGACTTTTGTTATATTCCAGCGGGACAACAAGGTCTGGCACTCAAATATCTGCTGAATGAATGAAGAAGAAACGTCACTTTTACCAAAAACAAAATTCCTACTAAGCATACTGAACAAGAGAAAAAGATTTTACTCCCCAGACTCCAAGTGTTAAATGGAGTAGCCATACAGGCAAAGAAAAGGTGGGAGGATTAGGGAGGGGGAGGAGAAGCAGCACGCCTGTTTAAACAAAAGGGTCTGTCAGTTTAAGTTGTCAACGCCAGATACGTCACAAGTACATCTTAACAGCCTAGCTCTGCATCCTAGGCATACTGAACTCCAATTTTCAACTCAACTGCATTAAAAATTCACTTCACCTAAGCAAGACCAGGAAGAGACCTTTCAACTGCCGAGAACCTTAAGTCCATAGGCATTCAGTTACGCCACAGCATTAAAATAAACAAGTCTGATACGCCTTTATACTGAATCTACCTGAACATAGCAGCAATCTTTTTCAAAAAGGAGTCTGTGGAATCTCTCTTAAAAGAAACACAAGAAGCCAGTTATCCCGTCGGTAACTGGTGGGCAGGAAGGACGAGATAACTTATTATTATTATTATTATTGTTTTTTTTTTTTTGAGACAGAGTCTCGCTGTCACCCACGCTGGAGAGCAGTGGCACAGTCTCGGCTCACTGCAACCTCCGCCCCCCCGAGGTTCAAGCGATTCTCCTGCCTCAGCCTCCTGAGCAGCTGGGACTACAGGAACTCTCCGCCACGGCCGGCTAATTTTTGTATTTTTAGTAGAGACGGGGTTTCACCATGTTGGTCAGGCTCCTCTCGAACTCCTGACCTCGTCTGATCCGCCCGCCTCAGCCTCCCAAGTTGCTGGGATTACAGGCTTGAGCCACCCCGCCCGGCCAAGAGAGGATTTTCTATATACTCTTTTTGTAACTTTTGAATACAGAACCATGTTAACATTCTAGTCAATGGTAAAGTAAATTAAAACTAGACCAAGAAGCTGGGTGTGATGGCTCACGCCTGTAATCCCAACACTTTGGGAGGCCGAGGCGGGAGGATCGCTTGAGCCCAAGAGTTCGAGACCTGTCAGGGCAACACAGCGAGACCCCCATCTCTACAAAAATTTTTTTTTTTTTTTTTTTTTTTTTTTGAGCGGGACGTGGTGGCGTCAGAGTGTAGTCCCAGCTACTCGGGAGGCTGAAGCGGGAGATTCGCTTGAGCCCGGGAGGTCCAGGATGCAGTGGGTCGTGATCGCGCGGCTGCATCACACTCTGGGCGACGGAGCGAGCCCCCACTCAAAAATTAAAAACAAACAACGACGAGAGCCCGGACACGGTGGCTTAGTCTTTTAATCCCAATACTGGTTAGCCGAGACAGGAAGATCGCTTAAGCTCAGGAGTTCAGACAAGCTTAGGCAACACAGACACCATCGCAAACAAATAACAATAATAAACAACACGGGAGCGAGAAGGAAAGAAAATGGTGCAAATTTACCCGGATGTCAACAGGGGGAGGGGCCAATCGCTGCTACCCAAGATGCCAAGATGGACGCCAGGCAGCCAGGAAAAAGACCCCAACCCCACCCGCGCAGCTGTCCGCAAGGCCCCGCGCACAGCCTCCTCACCCCCGCTATCCGCGGCCTCCGGGTCCTCCTCCGCCTTCCGCTTGAGCTTCTGGGAGGAGGGGCTAACCGGCGCGTCCCCCAGCAGGTACTTATGCTCCTGGCCCCGCAGGTGCTTGAGGTAGCGGTCCTTCAGGGACTGCCACGAGTGCTGCGTGAGCGAGCTCTTCTCCATCGCTTTCCACAAGGCGTTACCGGTGACGGAACTGGGCGAGCGGGCATTTTCCTTCACGTAGGTCAGGATGGCTACGTCGTCCGCATCCGTGAAGGCGATCCGCCCCGCGAGCCGCTGCGGCTCCGGCTCTGCGGCGCCCTCGGCCAGGGCCCCGGGCTTTGCTTCCGAGCCGGTGTCCGCCGCCGAGGCGGAGCCCAGCCGATAGGCCTCCAGCTCCAGCCTCTCGTTGCGCTCCACGCAGTCCAGGATATACTGCGTGGAGATGAAATCACCCGAGGCCTCGGCCAGCGCCTCCCCGGGCTGGGCCAGCAGCACCGCCCCAGGCTCCTGCACCCGGCACACGGTGCCGCCGCCGTGCAGGATGAGCGTCGACAGCCGGCGCTTGGCCGGGCTGGGCCGCACGTAGAAGGACATGGAGCTGCCGTCCTCCCTCACGAACAGAGTCGAGGAATGGGTGGGCCCGTTAGGGTCTTTGCCCAAATCCATCGCCTCCGCCATGTCTGACGCCGAGCACTACTAGGAGAGCTGCCTCCTCACGAGCGCCTGGCACACAGAGCGCGACTGACTGAGCTGTCGCAGCAGACGCCTCAGATGCGAAGCGCAGCACTGGGCCTGCGCAACAGCAGCCGCGGCGCAATGAGAGCGCCTGCCCCCTCTCCCCCGGAAGAGGTGGGGCTTCGCACCTTGACCTGGAAATTAACGTACCATCCTCCTTACTTTTGGGTCGGGCCCTCCGGGAAGATGGCAGCGGTGCAGGCGGCAGAGGTGAAAGTGGATGGCAGCGAGCCGAAACTGAGCAAGAAGTGAGTGTCGCTGCGAGTCTTTAAAGCCTTTGCGGTAGGAGAGCCTGGGCTGGGAAGCGCCGCGAAGTTCCCACCAAGGCTGCTGTGCCGGGGCCTTCTTGCCGGCTCTCGTGGGTGTATGCACATGCTGAGACTAGATGGCTGCGCCCTGCAGACCACACACCCCGATACCCCGGGCACGCCGGCTGCCGGTCCCCAGCCGGCACCGGCGGGGTCCTCCCTATCATACCCCTAGAGTTTAGAGACTGTGGAGGGGGAACTAGGACGAGAACTAAGAGTTATCAGGAAAGAAAAGCGAAACTTACTGCTTACCTTCATCTCCTTCCTTGTGAGAAATGCTTTCTTTTGTTGAGCCACTCAGTAAACGTGGAAGTTGAAGAAATGTTAAATACCCTAGCTTTTCAGAAAGACCTTAAAAATTTTCTGGGCTTCACTAATGTCATTCTGAACGTTATGTATTAGAAGGGATCATTTCTAAAACTGAGTTTCGGCTCGCTGCCATCTACCCGTGTGGGTTATTCATTAGATACTTGTGAGTATTGAGTGATCAACGTCTAACAGCAGAGACCATCTTAATTAAACCTGATACCTTTTTGTTAACCACTCCCATATCCTTGGAGTGTGTAGGTTAACATAAGTAAGTCAGGATTAGCCACTCTAACTGGCTGTCTTATATTCTTATTAGCATTCTCCATTTGAACCACAGAACACAGGTAATTGAGTGTTATCATTGCTAGGAAGATGGTACATAGTACCATTCCAGACGCATACGAGACGGCTTAATCCACGTGGCGCGCACTTGTTATCCCAGCTACTCGGGAGACTGAGGCAGGAGAATCTCTTGAACCCAGGAGGCGGAGGTTGCAGTGAGCTGAAGTCGTGCCACTGCATTCCGGCCTGGGAGACTTGAGGTCCTTCAGAGACTGCTATGAATGCTGCATGAGCAAGCTCTTCTCCGTCGCTTTCCACAAGGCGTTACTGAGACAGCCAGACCCTGAATGAAAAACAAAAGAGAAATGATGTTTCCTTTTTTCTTTTTTTTTTTTTTTAAAGACGGAGTCTCGCTCTGTCGCCAGGCTGGAGTGCAGTGGCACCATCTCGGCTCACTGCAACCTCCGCTGCCCGGGTTCAGGCGATTCTCATGCCTCAGCCTCCCGAGTAGCTGGGGTTAGAGGCGCGTGCCACCACAGCCGGCCAATTTTTGTATTTTTAGTAGAGACAGGGTTTCATCATGTTGGGCAGGATGATCTCGAACTCCTTGCCTCGTGATCCGCCCACCTTGACCTCCCAAAGTGCTGGGATGACAGGCGTAAGCCACCGCAGCTGGCCCGATGTTGCCTTTTGTGACCCTAGCTTTGTGCTTCAAATATCTTAGAAGTAAGTATTAGAGAAATGGTCTAAGTTTACAGTTTGGTAGCACCCTAATATATTGTCCTTTATTAGAGCAATCTGATGGACTTCCATAAATGTTTGGAACCTGGCCTTTGGAGAAAATTGACTGGACTTTAATCTGTTAACTCAAATTTAGTTGAATGTGATGTATCTGTGATATACAATCCTAAAGTTTAGTTCATTCTTTCAAACCACCTATGATAATAAATTACATTGAACTGAATTATAGGACTGTATATCACAGGTAAAAGCAGGGTTTGCAGTTGAGAGTGTGTTTTTAGGTAAACTGAGAAAACTGGTTAATTTCTTTTTACTGCCTTTTTTTTTTTTTTTGGAGGCAGAGTCATTGTTGCCCCGGCTGGAGTGCAGCGGTGTGATTTCAGCCCATGGCAACCTCCACCTCCTGGGTTCAAGCAATTCTGGTGCTTCCGCATCCCAAGTACCTGGGACTACAGGCGCACGCCACAACACCTGGCTAAATTTTTGTGTTTTAGTAGAGACAGGATTTCTCCATGTTGCCCAGGCTGGTGTCAAACTCCTGAGCTCAGGTGATCCGCCCACCTCAGCCCCAAAAAGTGCTAGGATTATAGGCGTGAGCCACCACTCCCTGCTTCACTGACTTTTCTAAGATTAAATACAGCTACTACTTTTTTGACCAGCTTTTCTGTACCAGGCACAATGCTAGATCTCTACAAGCTTTCTGTCTAAATAATAACTTTGCAAGAGAAGAGTTATTGTCCATTTTTCAAATTAATAAACTGAGGCCCTGGTAATTAAATGCATTACTAAAGTGTGCATTCCTAAAATATAGTCTAGCACTGACACAGCACTGGAGCAGAGATCTGAAATCAGGCCTGTGACGCGTCAGCCTGTGCTCTGTATCCTGACTGCAGGGCACTACTCACGTTGTCTTACCTGTTATTGATGTCTGTTACTCTAGTTACCACGGAGTAAGATAACTTCTTTGTGATTAACATTTCCTTCCATTTAATTGTTCTTGGACATTCCTTGGTCTGAAATCTTTAGTAGGCACCATTTTATGCCAGGTATTGACTCCAAGTTTAAAAACAGATGTGCTCCCTGCCCAAGTGAAATAGCCTCTTCAGATTTATTTGAACATGGTAAAGAAGGTGATCTCTGTAACTCTGTTGCCTTCTAGCGTTTATAATGTATAAACATAACATAGTCTAAGGACTGTCCTGAAATTCTCCTTTGCCCTTGTTCCTAGAGTTCCAAACAAGTCTTCTCTTTGATTCGTGTTTTTGTGTGACTTGCATTTATCTTTGTCTAGAGTTTGCGATTGATAGTGACAGTTTCCTCTTATTTTATATGCTTCCTATTGCCATCTTGTGGCCCGGTATTTTCTCTCCAGGTGAGAAACCACGCTTCAGGGCTTCAGAAAGTACCTCACATCCTGTTCCCATAATTCTAGGATGTTGTGAGCATTATTACCTATAAGCGATCCATTAACTTGCTGTTGGCTTTTGACCCCAGATGTGCATATTTTTTCCATAGTCAGGACTAAGAACATTGTCAGTTACAGTTGTAGCACAGGGAGTGTTACAGGGTTGCTGTCAGTTAAGAGAGTCTTAAGTTAAATGGGCCTAAAAGGTAGTAGAAGCATGGTCCCCCTCCCCAACCCGTAAGAGAGTTGGTTGGGTCTGTGTATACTGTCTCTCCCATCTGACACCACGTCTCTGTTTCCCGCTAGGTGGTGGTAATCATTAGTTCCAGGGTGTTCTGCCATGTTGACGCAAGCTGCTGTAAGGCTTGTTAGGGGGTCCCTGCGCAAAACCTCCTGGGCAGAGTGGGGTCACAGGGAACTGCGACTGGGTCAACTTGCGCCTTTCACAGCACCTCACAAGGACAAGCCATTTTCTGATCAAAGAAGGTTGGTGCCCATTACCTTCTTTATTGCTCTGGAAGCAAAAATTCTTTCCTTATTTGGTTTATTATCTGTTAAGCCTCTGGCTAAGTCTTTGGACTTGTTGCTAAGGAAACAAGGAGCCCTAGTACCAAAACCAATAGTCCTTTCTCATTTCCTCTTTAATAAATTCAAATCATCTCTCCTTAGAGTCTTGAGATGACATGTGGATCTTATTCTAGAACAGTGCTGAGTACAAAACCCTTGTTTGAACAAATAATTTCTGATGCCAGTTATTTCCCTTTTCTGTCTTTCTGGGGTTTTGTTTGCTCTTGAGATTAATTTGGTTTCTAGTCTTAGTGCTATCCCTAGGACCTTTTTGGATTGTCCTTAAGATTGATTTGATTTAAGAGGAGCACCTGGTTGAGTGGAAAACAGATTTATCTTAATTCTAGAAGAACTAGACAGCCTAGTCTTAGCAGTCCACTGACTGAATTATAGCATGATAGCACCAGCACAGTGTTTTGGAAATGTTGTCTTTACAAATGTTATAAGACATTATATGTAGAAAAAGCTGTAAACTGTGAAACCATCAGAATCCTTTTTTCCTGTTAAAAAGGAAAGGCGCACTGCGCAGCGGCCAGGCACAGTGGCTCACGCCTGTAATCCACTCAATGGATCACGAGGCGGATCACGAGGTCAAGAGATCGAGACCATCCTGGCTAACACAGTGAAACCCCGTCTCTACTAAAAATACAAAAAGAACATTAGCTGGTCATGGTGGCGCACACCTGTAGTGCCAGCCACTCCGGAGGCTGAGGCAGGAGAATGGTGTGAACCTGGGAGGTGGAGCTTGCAGTGATCCAAGATCACACCACTGCACTCCAGCCTTGGCAACAGAGCAAGACTCTGTCTCAATAAAAAGAGGTGAAAGATTCAAAACCTCAATTCATTTTTTTTTACGTTATTCTAAATTCTTATAGAAAATGAAGGATGTGTCCTGAAGCCAGAAAGTATGCAGGCATGACTTGGGATCGTTGGCTGTGGTTCACTGTTGCAGAATATTTGATTATGTTTAGTGGTTTGAAAGAATGATCCATAAATTGTCTTTGAATAGTAAAGATATCCCTCCCTATACCGATATGTTTAGTTTCTGGGTTCAGATAGCAAATTCAGACCATAAGAGACATGAACATATCATACAGAACAGCTCAAAGTTGTCCACATCACTTTGGTTTTTGAGGTTCAAGTGATAAATATCAAGAGTTTGGATAGCAAGCGATTTAGGCAGAAATGTATTCAAATCAGTATAGTTTCTATACAGAGAGTAAAGGGTTAAGATACTGAAAGATACCTAGAAAGCTCATATTTGGTTAACTAAATGCCAGGGTTAGGGTAATCCCTTTATACAAACATGATCTCAGTATACACCACAACAACTGGTGGAGGTTGTCTAGTATTATTTTCGTTTAATAGGTGAGAAGTTAATTCATTCATCCAAGTCACATAATTGACAAGTGTGTTGGAATTTAATCCCAGGCAGCCTGACTACAAAGATGATATATTATCCCCTGTACTATGCTGCTTTGCACACCGTTCTACTTTGTTGTCTAAGTCAGGCTCCGGTGGGCAAAGTGAGACTAATGCTGACAGCCATTCTTGGAGAGACTGTTGGTGGGGGAGGTCTCCTTGAGTGCTAAAGAGCCAGCTCTTCCTTACTATCATCCTAACTCACGCTTAGGGGAGGTTAGAGAGAGGGGGTGGCAGAGGGCTAGAGATGTTGCCTGATCATGTGTTAGATCTGGCATTGGAGGGGTCAGGTGGCTCACACCTGTAATCCTAGCACCTTGGGAGGGCAAGGCTGGCAGATCACTTGAGGCAAGGAGTTTGAGACCAGCCTGGCCAACATGGTGAAACCCTGTCTGCACTGAAAATACAAAAATTAGTTGAGTGTGGTGGTACACACCTGTAATCCCAGCTACTCAGGTGGCTGAGGCATGAGAATCCCTTGAAATCCGGGAGGCAGAGATTGCAGTAAGCTGATATTGTGACTGTACTCCAGCTTGGGCCACAGAGCAAAACTCTGTCTCATTTGAAAAAAAAAAAAAAAGATCTATCACTGTTGGAACTTCACGTTCTGGAGGGGATACTAAACAACTAAGATTCCGTCACCAGCCCCAAGGAGCTCCCTAACCTGATTAGCTCAAGAAAAGCCTATTCTGCTAATTTTCTAGAAAATCTTTTCTCCTGTTCAAAACTAATGCATAGGATTTTCTTTGTCCTGGTACATCTTGGTTTTAGTTGGGACCTAATGCCAAGGACCTGAGACTGGCAAGCAGAGATTGAGAGTGATCTTTCATACCTTTGTTCTAAGCTTATTTTTCCCTTTGTGTCTTTCACATAAAGAGTTTAGTGACAAGAGACTTGAGCTGAGCTATGGGTGTGGAATTGAGGGGTATACAACTGAGAAAGAGCGTTCCTTCCAGGCGATCGTGTTTTTGATAAGTGGCTAGGGGCAGAACATAGAGGACTCTTCAGGCAGCTAACACATTGAATGCTTTCATCTTTCCAACAGTGAGCTGAAGAGACGCCTGAAAGCTGAGAAGAAAGTAGCAGAGAAGGAGGCAAAGCAGAAAGAGCTCAGTGAGAAACAGCTAAGCCAAGCCACTGTGGCTGCCACCAGCCACACCACTGACAATGGTGTGGGTCCTGAGGAAGAGAGCCTGGACCCAAATGTGAGTTCCCTGGGCCACCAGCATGGCTGGGCACAGGAAAGCTTCTGATGAGGCTTATGGCAGATTCTTTGGGACTGGACAGTAGGAAGGACCAGTATGCCCGAGGTCACTGCCAGGATAAGGGAGGGTCTGCCACTCCATCTGGTTAAAGGCACAGACCCTGAGTGTCTTCTATGTCAACCCCCAAAAGACATTTGGGAGAGTCCAGCATTCAAGTGAATTAACCTTCCTTGGAATTAGCTTGAGGCCCTGGGGAAAGTGTCTCTCTAAAGATTGCCTGAGGTTTACTTTAGACCAGGGGCTGGCAAACTACATTCCACCAGCCAAATCCACTTCTCTATGCCCCCACTTTATCCGTCCCTCCCTGGTTTTTTGTTTTTGTTTTTGTTTTTTTTTGAGCAAAGTCTCATTCTGTCACCCAGGCTGGAGTGCAGTGGTGCAATCTCACTGCAACCTCCGCCTCCCCAGTTCAAGTGATTCTCCTGCCTCAGCCTCCCAAGTAACTGGGATTAGAGGCGCACTCCACTGCAACCAGCTAATGTTGGCCAGGCTGCTCTTGAACTCCTGGCCTCAAGTGATCCACCCGCCTCGGGCTCCCTAAGTACTAAGATTACAGGTGTGAGCCACCACACCTTGCCCCTCCTTGGTTTTACTAGTAAAATTGTATTGGAACACAGCCGTGCTCATTTGTTGACATATTTCTGAGGCTGCTGTCCTCCTGGAACAGCTGAGTTGAGAAGTTGCATCAGAAAAGCTTTGTGAGAAAGGCTGCTGTAGAGTATTCCTTGTTTACATTCTCCAGGCCCCATGCCTTGAGGAAAAGTCTGATGTGTCGCCAGAGGTAGGGGAGTAGTTAAGAAGATAAGTGACTCAACTCACCATGCAAAATGTGGTCTACAAAAGTGACAAGGCCACCTATACCAATTAAAAATTAAACTTCTATTATTTTAGGCAGAACTCTGATTTTCTTTTGTTGACTCTTGCATTTTGGAATGCTGGCCTCTGGCCACCCTGCATATTTTAAGTGCAAATCTCACTCCATATTCATTCTTGTAATGCACAGGTCTTGGTTAAGGAAAACAATGTATCGGGGTCACTCTGGGGCAGAATACTGCCCTCTGCTAGGTGGGCCCCACTGGTCTGACTAGGTTCAACTTCTCAAGGGCTTTTTTTTTTTTTTTTTTTAACAGCAATACTACAAAATCCGCAGTCAAGCAATTCATCAGTTGAAGGTCAATGGGGAAAATCCGTACCCACACAAGTTCCATGTTGACATCTCACTCACTGACTTCATCCAGAAATATAGTTATCTGCAGCCTGGGGATCACCTGACTGACATCACCTTAAAGGTGGCAGGTAGGAACTCTCCCTGGCAAATCACTGAACTCCCACAACAGGCAGGACGCTTCAGTAGCACAAGGGAAGGTCTGGGTTGGTCTTGTTCTCAAGTAGTCTGTGTCTGAAGCTCCTTTACAAAGGACAGCACCATTATATCTACTCACAGAGAGAAGCAGAGCAGCCCCGAGACATGGAATCATATTCCAGATGAAGTAGTGCTGCAAAGAGAGGGGCTTTCTCTGTAAGGATTCCCTTCATCAGCAAGAATCAGTGGTAGAAGTCTCAGGCTTCTAAGAATTCTAGTCTTTGGCCTGAGAATGCTTTGCACTGAGACAGTTTTTCTAGAACATTACTCCTTTGGAGTTGTAGTATCTTGTATGAGATTTTCTTTTCCTAAATTAAAAAAAAAAAAAAAAAAATCAAACATCCTTTTCCCTTCCTCCGCCCCACGCAACTATCCAGTTGTAGAAAATTAGAAAATAAAGTCCAAAGAAGCCAAGGAAAGTTTTGATTACCGACATAATCCTACCCCACCACAGAGAGAATTCCTGCCAGCCACCTAAATGGGCCCAAAAGATTCTAACTGAAGTCTTTTTTTTTTTTTTTTTTTTTTTTTTTTTTTTTTTTGGAGATGTTAGTGTCACTCTGCTGTCCAGACCGGAATGCGGTAGTACCATCTTAGCTCACTGCAGCCTCCAACCCCCCAGGTTCAAGCGATTCTCCTGCCTCAGCCTCCCAAGTAGCTGGGATTACAGGCACCTGCCACCGCACCCAGATAAGTTTTGTATTTTTAGTAGAGACAGGGTTTCACCATGTTTTGGCCAGGCTGGTCTCGAACTCCTGACATCAGGTGATTCGCCCGCCTTAGCCTCCCAAAGTGTAAGGATTGCAGGCGTGAGCCACCACACCCTGCCACTAAAATATTTCTTGATATTAGTTATTCTAGTTTGATATTCTCAGCTACGTAGTGTGCTCTGAGATCTTTTCACATGTGTGTTTTCAGATCTTTTTTATTTTAATTGTTTGTTTTTATTCTGTTTCTTTACATTTCTTTTGGGACTTTTATTTGCATACTGAATCATCTTTGATTCTTTTGATAATTGTTACTTTCTCTCAAATCCTTTTATCTCTTTCTTCATACTTTGATTTTTAAATTTTATCCTTCTTTTCACTTACTGTTTCTCTCGAGGCATTATTTGTTGTATTTAGTCACTATTATTTCCTTATAGCTTAGTCCTCATTTTCTGAAAGATTTTTACTTTATTTCTAATTCTTTCATGTGTTATCACCTCATTTCTTAGTTTTTCTAATTCTAATTTGTGTTCTTTAATGTTTTGTGTCTTTTTTCTTAATGTCTCTCAGCTCATTGTTAAAAAGTAAGTTAGAATTTTTTGCTTTTCACCATACATTCTCACTCATAAGTGGGAGTTGAACAATGAGAACACGTGGACACAGGGAGGGGAACATCACACACTGGAGCCTGTCGGGGGATGAGGGGAAGGGGAGGGAGAGCATTAGGACAAATACTTAATGCATGTAGAGCTTAAAACCTAGATGATGGGTTAATAGGTGCAGCAGCCTACCATGGCACAAGTATTCCTGTGTAACAAACCTGCATATTCTGCACATGTATCCCAGAACTTAAAGTAAAATTTTAAAAAAAAAAGAAGAATTTTTTTGTTGTTCTGAGCATGTCTGTCTTGAGTGCTTTTATTTTGTCTAGAGCAGTATTATTCTCCTATCTCTCCTTTTTCAGTTTTTTAGGTAACTTTATATGGTAGGTGAGCCCAATGCTTTTATGTTGCTTACATTTACATGAAATCAGTTTTCTGAATGTTCAAAGGAAACTAGGTTTCGTTTTCCAACTTTAGTGAGCTCCCTCTTGTTTTTGTGACGTGTTCAGAAATACAGCAGCTTGCTTTCTGAGATTTCCCAGTCCTCATCTTCTTCCTCATCTTTTTTGAGTCTTCTCCTTTTTTTGTCTCTTTTTCCCTTGTCCCGTTCAGTTTTTTACAGTCTTGTCCTAGAAGGGAGCCTGGCTGTTGAGAGGGTTTCTGTAGGCTCTAATCTTCATTCCCTTTAGATCTTTTTTTTTTTTCTTGTTTGAGACAAAGTTTCGCTCTTGTTGCCCAGGCTGGAGTGCAATGCTCACTGCAACCTCCACCTCCCAGGTTCAAGCAATTCTCCTGCCTCAGCCTCCCGAGTAGCTGGGATTACAGGCATGTACCACCATGCCCGGCTAATTTTGTATTTTTAGTAGAAACGGGGTTTCTCCATGTTGGTCAGGCTGGTCTTGAACTCCCAACCTCAAGTGATATGCCCGCCTCGACCTCCCAAAGTCTTGGGATTATAGGCATGAGCCATAGCGCCTGGCCCCCTTTAAATCTTAATGTAGCCCTTACCTGTATAGAAATGGGCACATCCCCTCCCAGCTTCAGCTGCTTTCCTGTAGGAAAAGGTTCACATTTTCCAGTGGATACCTTTGGCCAATTGGGCATTCTCCAGTTCTCAGATCCCTCCCATACCCCATTCCTCCCCACTGCTTTTTCCCCGTGTAGAGGTGTTATGACTCTTGGTTTACCTCATTGCTTATATTTGGGGGTTCTTGGCAACATCTTCCCACATCATTTTGTTGTAAATTTTGTCCATGGATTTTTCACAGCTGTGCTTTCTATTTTTATTTGAGGATTCAAGGAAATCCAAAAACTCTGCTGCTCCCAGCACCACCATCTTCCAGGCATCCAGTGACTTATCTTGAAAGCCAGGTCTCCCTGCATGTCTTTAACTGATTTGAATGGAGATCGTTGGCCTGAGGGAAAAATGGGGGTTAGACCTCAAGCTAAAATCAGATTGTACTGCTTGGTGTTCTGCCCTGGCGGGAAAAAAAAAAAAATACAGGCCAGTACGGTGGCTCACGCCTGTAATCCCATCACTTTGGGAGGCTGAGGTGGGTGGGTCACTTCAGCCCAGGAGTTCAAGACCAGCCTGGGCAACAGGGTAAAACCCCCTCTCTAGTTAAAAAAAAAAATTAGCCGGGTGTGGTGGTGCGCATCTGTAATCCCAGCTACTCAGGAGGCTGAGGTAGGAGAATTACTTAAACCTGGGAGGCGGAGGTTGCCGTGAGCCGAGATCATGCCACTGCACTCCAGCCTGGGCAACAGAGCAAGACTCTGTCTCCAAAAAAAAAAATATATATATATATGCAGAGGGAGCTTTTTTTGACACTGATACTGTAAAATGACTTCTGGTTCTGTAAGGCAGTATTTTGCTCTTCTTTTCTAGGTAGGATCCATGCCAAAAGAGCTTCTGGGGGAAAGCTCATCTTCTATGATCTTCGAGGAGAGGGAGTGAAATTGCAAGTCATGGCCAATTCCAGGTATCTCGAAATATCCAGTTATAGACCTTTCTTGGTTGGCCTAGAACAACACAGCAATAGGCTGATGTGGTCTTACTGGTATTTGAAGTTAGAGTAAGAAGGAGTCGGACATGGTTGGGGAAGATTCAGAAGAAGATAACATGGCCACCTGGTCACCTGTAAAGTGATGACTGCCCTCAAGTTATATGACAGTAAAGTAAAGGATAGTCCTTTTTTAATAGTGGCCCCTGAATCTGAGCTGCTTCTTGGGCTCACATTAACTAGGTATTAACAGTTGAGTGAGGGTTCCAGGAACCCAGTAGTCAGTGTTCATTTGAATTGTTCTTACTGAATTACATTTCCTTTTCACTCAGAAATTATAAATCAGAAGAAGAATTTATTCATATTAATAACAAACTGCGTCGGGGAGACATAATTGGAGTTCAGGGGAATCCTGGGAAAACCAAGAAGGGTGAGCTGAGCATTATTCCGTATGAGATCACACTGCTGTCTCCCTGTTTGCATATGTTACCTCATCTTCACTTTGGCCTCAAAGACAAGGTAAGCGTTCATGCCTCCTAGCTGTGGCATGGGGGTGCCTTTTGTTTTATCATACCATCGAATCAGACATACCAGTGATTTCTAACTGCTTCTTTTGGTTTAGGAAACAAGGTATCGCCAGAGATACTTGGACTTGATCCTGAATGACTTCGTTAGGCAGAAATTTATCATCCGCTCTAAGATGATCACATACATAAGAAGTTTCCTGGATGAGCTGGGATTCCTAGAGGTAAGGAGAGTTCCTTGCCTGATGTGATGAGCTGCCTTGCAATGCTTGCCGCCTCCTCTCCCTTGCCTTCCTTTTCCAAAGCATATCCTGTGTCATGCTTAATGAGAATGTCCCCTTTCTTGCCATTGTCTCTGTTCTACCTTGTCCTGATTAGGAAGGCAGGAGCTGACTTCCAAGATAATGGACAAGGTATAGGGCCATCCACATGCTAATGATGTCACATTCAATATGTATTCAAATAATTTTGCTTTTTTGTAGCATTACATATTTTTTGATTGTATTAGAAAAGCAAACACACATACCATAAAACAAATTCAAACAATAAATTAAATAGAAGCAAAACTGAAAGTACCCTTTCACTCCTTCTGACTAACTTCCATCCCCAAACTTGAGTTTGATATGTATCCTTCCGCACCATTTACTGGGCATATATACATACATACATGTGCATGTTGCGGATGGAGTGCACATATGTAAACAATGTGGAGCGGTTTTGTTTTTGCTTTAAATATGAGTGAAGTCACACTGTACGTATTGTGATGGACCTGCTTTTATTTCACTTAAGATATTCTGGAACTCTTGGTATGAGATAGGTAGATACTCTTTTCTTAATGCTGCATTGTTTGTTTCAACAAGTATCTTTACACACATGTTCAAGTGTTTCTGTAGGATGGATTTCTAGAAGTAGAATAAGTCAAAGGATATAAACAGTTAAAATTTTTTTATACAATCAGTTGAGATAACTCAGTACCTTCAGACCAGCCTAATTTTTACATTTTTAATAAATACTAGAAATTGGGCTGGGCTCGCTCGGTGGCTCACGCCTGTAATCCCAGCACTTTGGGAGGCCGAGACGGGCGGATCACAAGGTCAGGAGATCGAGACCATCCTGGCTAACACAGTGAAACGCTGTCTCTACAAAAAATTAGCCGGGTGTGGTGGCAGGTGCCTATAGTCCTAGCTGCTTGGGAGGCTGAGGCAGGAGAATAGCGTGAACCCGGGAGGCAGAGCTTGCTGTGAGCCGAGGTCACGCCACTGCACTCCAGCCTGGGCAACAGAGCAAGACTCTGTCTCAAAAAAATAAATACTGCAAATTGAACTCAAGAAAGGCTATATCCATTTAGATTCTTATTTACAGCTTATGAAAGTTCATGGTACTATATTAATGGTGTTAGGTATTAATAGAAATTGAAACACCATCGTAGAAATACTATCTGTTCTTTTTTGTCAAGCACTTGCACGTTACTGTTGAACTTATTAACATTTAGTTTGGGATATAACAGGTTTAGACTATATTACATGCAAAGCATGATCTGTCCCCAAGGCCTCTGGTTATCTAAGGACTGAATGTTTCTCTCTGTCTTTTTTAGATTGAAACTCCCATGATGAACATCATCCCAGGGGGAGCTATGGCCAAGCCTTTCATCACTTATCACAACGAGCTGGACATGAACTTATATATGAGAATTGCTCCAGAACTCTATCATAAGGTAGTCAAAAATATTACATCCTGTTACCTTAAAGAAGCAGAAAGCTGGAAAACCATTGGCTAGACAGGTGTAGTCAGAAATAAGAGGAGCAGAGAGAGAGTAAAGCAGCCAAGAAAGTGTTCTGATGGGTCAGGTGTGTGGACGTGAGTAACACTGCCAGAATTTCTCTACGAGATCAATAGAGCATTGTAGGGCAGAGGCCAAAGGGATTGTCTTTCCCATGTATACAGGCACTCCTTACCTACTTTGGTTCCCCTAAAACTTTTAAGATACAGTCTTACTTGGATTAGATCTGATGTAAGTCTTTCATAGAAGAAAGAGCCTAATCTCTCTGTGGAAGTTGGAAATCATACCTTCATGCCTGGCGCGGTGGCTCACGCCTGTAATCCCAGCCACTTTGGGAGGCCGAGGCGGGTGGATCACTTGAGGTCAGGAGTTTGAGAGCAGCCTGGCCAACATGGTGAAACCCAGTGTCTGCAAAAATACAAAAATTAGCTGGGTATGATGGCGGGCGCCTGTAATCCCAGCTACTCGGGAGACAGGCAGGAGGATTGCTTGAACCCAGGAGGCAGAGGTTGCAGTGAGCCGAGATCTGCCACTGCACTCCAGTCTGGGTGACAGAATGAGACTCTGTCTCAAAAAAAAAAAGTATCTTCAAATCGCTATAAAGATGTCTTTTCAAATTCCCAGGTAAATATTGAAGATTATTATTCAGGATTCTTTGTTGCATACAACAGAACCTGTTATAACTAGTTGAAGCAAAATAAAAATTTATTCAGCTCTATAGGTGAGGTATTGCTCCTCACAAGAGGGCATTAGCTGCGGGGGTCTGCCCACAGACCCTGACCTAAACAATGGATGAATGAAACATACACTGAAAATACAGATACTCTGTTTTGCCAGTCCTGCTGAGTGTCTGACTGCCCACACACCAAGAGAGGTTTGTCACTGCGGCTGACCATGAGCAGCTCGCACTCCAGGCATTTATTTAGTATAGAATTAACAACAGAAGCTTTGAGTAAACACATTTGTGGATAATTAACATGGTTAAGAGAGTAGTTCTAGGAATTATTAAAGCTCAGGTACTGCCGTCTAAAGTAAATACCATTAGGGGGCAGTATCTTTGGTCGACCTCCCCCCAAGAGGGCCATGTGGGTCAAAGGTTAGTTAATGGAGATAGGGTAAACAGATTTAACTGAGAAAGCCTCTGTTGTCTGTAGTATTTACCCTATGATCTAATGCTGTAAGGTAAGAACCAGCTCCCTTCAGCCTGTTCAGTTATTACAAGCTACATAACCTTTCGGCCTTCCAAAAGGTTTGTGACTATTATAACTTTCCCCAATATTTCCCTTTAATATTTCTGTTATCATCCTGAGTGAATCCCCGCATACAGATAGCTCACAGTCCCCAGGAGGATCAGAGAATCAGGCTTGGAAACTACACAACTAGGAATGATTCTGAGTCATATTAGAATAGGCTGTTCTCATAGAGAACCCAGTGTTTTTTCCTACTAGGCACAGTTACTACAACTCATAACCCTGGCACTAGGCACAAGTCACTGCCACTAGGACCTCTGCAATCTAAATGCTACCTATGACTGGCCCCCTTCACTAGAATGAATTCTGTGCAATACCTACATCTTCTGTTAGTAGCTTCCATGCTGAAGTCTCACAGGTGTATCTGACTGGTGGAGTGTGGCTCACACGCCTGCAGCCTAACCCCAAGAGACGCTGCTTCCTTGGGGAGGCTCAGACTCAACGGTGGGGGATGCCCAAGACAGGAAGAGTATCCAGAAGTCCTGGGCAGCCAAAAAAGAGGGGTAACTATCCACACTACAAGGGTCTAAAGAGAGCAGGGTGCTTGGCATTTTGACTAGAGACCTGAGAGCATGCCTAACCTGTGAAAACCAAGTTAGGGCTTTTGGAGACTAAAACTTCCCAGAGCTGTTAATATAAGATTAGCTGTCATGACCGTGGCCGTGTGTTGCTGTTAGATGCTTGTGGTTGGTGGCATCGACCGTGTTTATGAAATTGGACGCCAGTTCCGGAATGAGGGGATTGATTTGACGCACAATCCTGAGTTCACCACCTGTGAATTCTACATGGCCTATGCAGACTATCACGATGTCATGGAAATCACCGAGAAGATGGTTTCAGGTGACCCCTGCTCTCCGTCATACTCATCGGGTGGTTTGGTATGCTGCTTTCAGAGGAGGGCTGCCTGGGTGTCATCCCCACTAAATAACAAGTTTCTCTCCCAGGGATGGTGAAGCATATTACAGGCAGTTACAAGGTCACCTACCACCCAGATGGCCCAGAGGGCCAAGCCTACGATATTGACTTCACCCCACCCTTCCGGCGAATCAACATGATAGAAGAGCTTGAGAAAGCCCTGGGGATGAAGCTGCCAGAAACTAATCTCTTTGAAACTGAAGGTAAAGTGACAACACTCACCCAGTGTGAGTGACAACACTCACTCCTCCTCTCTTCTGTCCAGCTCTGAATTTGATTGGGTCAGAGCTAGAATTTCCCACACTATTCTCTTTACTTACATTTTTACTTGGCTAATGTGATGTCTCCTGCCGTAACTTGTGCATTTGTATCCCAGAAACTCGCAAAATTCTTGATGATATCTGTGTGGCAAAAGCTGTTGAATGCCCTCCACCTCGGACCACAGCCAGGCTCCTGGACAAGGTGAGCGGCTCCGCCTTTGTTGTACATGTCCTCATCTGGTGCTGAACAGTTCCCTCTTCCCTGGGAAAATGATCCCCATTGGGGAGAGTTCATTTCTGCACCTTCACAGGAAAACCCTAAAGAGTTTGAACAAGAGAAATAACAAACTTCAACCTGTCATACTAAGCTCTATGCCAAATAATTTATGGTGTGATCTCTGTTAATCCTTTCCAGCTTTTAAAAAGCTATAGGGTAGGGCGGGTGCGGTGGCTCACACCTGTAATCCCAGCAGTTCAGGAGGCGGAGGCGGGCGAATCACCTGAGGTCAGGAGTTTGAAACCAGCCTGGCCAACATGGTGAAAGCCCGTCTCTACTAAAAATACAAAAATTAGCTGGGTGTGGTGGCGGGCACCTGTAATCCCAGATATTCAGGAGGCTGAGGCACAAGAATCACTGGAGCTCGGGAGGGGGAGGTTGCAGCAGGCTGAGATTGTGCCACTGCACTCCAGCCTGGGCGACAGAGCGAGACTCCATCTCAATAATAGTAATAATAATAATAAATAACTATAGGATAAACCCATCTGGATGGGAGCTGAGGTCTTCTGTCTGGGCTGGGATGATCAAATACTATTCAGAAATGGTGACTGACTCTGCTTTTCTTTCTCATTAAGCTTGTTGGGGAGTTCCTGGAAGTGACTTGCATCAATCCTACATTCATCTGTGATCACCCACAGATAATGAGCCCTTTGGCTAAATGGTAAGATTCCAGTTACGTATTGCTACGTAACAGCCCCAGAACTTAGTGGTGTTAAACAACAGTTTATTGTCAAGATTTTGTGGGTTGACTGGTGGTCTTTCTGCTGGGTGGTGTTGACTAGGATAACCCAAGGGGCTTTTTTTCAACTGGGGATTCTGCCAGGGCACTTTGGTTCTCCTCCATGTGGTCACTCCACATAGAATCTTGTCCTCCAGGGCCTCTTCATGTGGCCTCTCTGGCAGCAGAGCCTGGGCTTCCTTTCAGCATGGCGGTTGGGCTCTAAGGAGAAGCTTCCAAAAGAACAGACCTCATTGTGCAAACACATATCAAGCCTCTGCTGATATCACATTGGCCAAACCAAGACATGTTGCCAGCCCAGGTGAAGGAGGCTACACGTGGGCATGAATACAAGAGGTGTGGTCCATTGTAATAGTCTGCCACACTGGCCTGTTAGGAAGGTCACTAAACCTTCCTGGTTTCTCTCACCCTCCTCACCATTGTACCAAATGATTTGTTGCTGAGAGTGCATGCAGGCTTCAGACTGCAATCAGTAACACTTTTGAGTCCACTAGAGTTCAATTCTTGTATTAGATGTTTGATCATTAGACCAACCTGGCCAATATGGTGAAACCCTGTCTCTACTAAAAATACAAAAATTAGCCAGGCATAGTGACGTGCGCCTGTGATCCCAGCTACTCAGGGCTGAGGCAGGAGAAGCTTTTGAACCCAGGAGGCGGAGGTTGCAGTGAGCCGAGATCACACCACTGCACTCCAGCCTAGGCAACAGCGAGCCTCCATCTCAAAAGGGAAAAAAAAAAAAAAGAGAATTTAGCTCATTAGGGGCCTGTATATTCAGCCTCCTCTTTGGTCTCCTGTCCCTAGGCACCGCTCTAAAGAGGGTCTGACTGAGCGCTTTGAACTATTTGTCATGAAGAAAGAGATATGCAATGCCTACACTGAGCTGAATGATCCCATGCGGCAGCGGCAGCTTTTTGAAGAACAGGCCAAGGTGAGAAAGGGGACTGTGAGCAGAGGCTGTGCCAACTCACCAGGAGATACCAGCCTTAACCCTGATCTGTGTCAGCATATACGTTCTTGGTGACTTCAGAAGAAAGCCATAGGCTTTGCTGGAGGAAGTCACATTTCAAGATGGGGACTTCACCTGGTATTGACTCTGTAGTACATAAGAGGAACTTAGTTATTAATCACCGTATGGGAAGCATGATGTTTGTCTTGAAAATACGTTTGCCAAACAAGAACGTTATTTTCTTAGATTATACATGTATTGAGGTGGCTTAGGGTTGGGAGGCAGGTAAAGATGGATGGAGAAGACAAAGCCCCCACAGGCTGCCTGCAGCAGGTGCTGTCACTGAGGGCTGCTTTCAGGAAATGCAAGAAAGACTCTTGGAATTGTCACAGTCTCCGAGAATTAACCTATTTGGAGTCCCAGAGCCCCCAAGCAGTGGAAGTGTTTTCTTTCAGAGAAATTTGTATGTGTTCTGAGGTCAATTTCATCAGTCCTGACCTCCAGGTCTTTGAAAGAAACGGCTGCATCTTGGGAGTTACTAGGAAATGAATTCCCAGCAAGTCCTGAGTGTCAGGAGCATCCAATGATGGTACTCCCACCTCGGAGCCTGTTAATGTGTTCACGCACACACTGAGATATCCTAGAAGATGATCACCTTTTGGTTCTCTTTCCTTGTCTAGGCCAAGGCTGCAGGTGATGATGAGGCCATGTTCATAGATGAAAACTTCTGTACTGCCCTGGAATACGGGCTGCCCCCGACAGGTGGCTTTGGCATGGGCCTTGACCGAGTCGCCATGTTTCTCACGGACTCCAACAACATCAAGGTACATAGCAGCCGTCCACAGCGCATACTGCCCTGAAGAAGCTCCATTGTGTTGCAGCCAGGGCATGGTGGGCCTGGAGGATAAAATTAAGGAAGCGATTTGGACTGGGAAGAGGAGCAGGCAGAGGAGTTCCATGCCACTCACAGGAGGGCCAGAGCCTCTGACCTTGAAGGATTTGGGTTTTTTTCTCCCAGAGGCAGAAGGAATACTAATTGTTTGCATTTCTTGAGGATCCGGGGAAGTCTCCGTGCATTATTTCAGCTAATTAAGTCAGCCGATGAGCTGTAGAAACTGTTGTTTCCCATTTTTACAGATGAGGAAATCAAATTTCCATAGAAATTCATCCTTTTAACATAGTGCCCTAGGCAGTGCTATGCATTTGTTCTTTGTCATCTGTAACTGAGAGGGTCTGAGTTGAAATAAAAGAACACATGTGTCTTTTCAGCTGGAATATACTAATCTCTCTTTTCTTTTTTTTTTTTTTTTTTTTTTTTTTTTTTTTTTGAGACGGAGTCTTGCTGTGTCGCCCAGGCTGGAGTGCAGTGGCCGGATCTCAGCTCACTATAAGCTCCGCCTCCCGGGTTCCCGCTATTCTCCTGCCTCAGCCTCCCGAGTAGCTGGGACTACAGGCGCCCGCCACGTCGCCCGGCTAGGAATATACTAATCTCTAGATTTTGGTGGTGACAACAGAGGCAAAAGGAATGGGTAGATAGGTGTGAAAAAATGTTCAGAGTGCTTCTTAGCTTCAAGGTACATTTTTATCTCCCACAGGAAGTACTTCTGTTTCCGGCCATGAAACCCGAAGACAAGAAAGAGAATGTAGCAACCACTGATACGCTGGAAAGCACAACAATTGGCACTTCTGTCTGAAAATGATAATTGCAAGTTGTATAACTCAGGCGTCTTTGCATTTCTGCGAAAGATCAAGTCTGCAAGAGAATTCTCGTGTGCTGCTTTCCATTTGACACCGCAGTTCGGTTCAGCCATTAGAAGAGAAACAAGGAATTAAAATTTTTTTTTAATCCTTGTTACCAAATAAACCATTTGTCTGTTCTCTTTACCTTTAGAATGTCAACTTTTTTTCCCAGACGGCTGGCCTAATGAATGTTTAGGATTTTACCATCTTATTCGTTTAACAAATTTATATTAATGTCTGCCCTGTGCCAGGCATTGTTCTAAGGGATTGGGGACACAGCAGTGAACAAAAGCCAAGTTCCTGCTTTCATGGAACTTGTATTATTTCTTTGGGATAGTGAGGAGAAGTAGACAAAAAACAAGTAAATATGTGTTCTTTCTGGTGGTGGTATATACCAAGAGGAAAAATGGAGCAGGGTAAGGGGACAGAGGTGCTATTTTAGAGGTGGAGGGAACAGTGCTACTTTATGGTGGTCAGGAAGACCTCTGCTAGGCATTTCAGTAGAGATCTGGAGACTGAGCTGGGGAGGTCTGTGGGAAAAAGCCATTCGGACCAAAGGACTATGTTTTTTTTTTTTTTTTTTTTTTTGAGACAGAGTCTCGCTCTGTCGCCCAGGCTGGAGTGCAGTGGCGGGATCTCAGCTCACTGCAAGCTCCACCTCCCGGGTTCCCGCTATTCTCCTGCCTCAGCCTCCCGAGTAGCTGGGACTACAGGCGCCCGCCACCTCGCCCGGCTAGTTTTTTTGTATTTTAGTAGAGACGGGGTTTCACCATGTTAGCCAGGATGGTCTCGATCTCCTGACCTCGTGATCCGCCCGTCTCGGCCTCCCAAAGTGCTGGGATTACAGGCTTGAGCCACCGCGCCCGGCCAGGACTATGTTTTTGAGGAATGGCAGAGGGTCTGGTGTGACTGGACAGGGATGAGTGTAGGTCAGTGAGGGGCCAGATCACGCAGGCCCCTGGAAGCCACGCAGAAAAGTATGTGTTTTCTGAGGGAGATGAGATCCCATGGAAGGGTTTTGAGCAGAGGAGTGTTTTTCAAGGATTATTATAGTTTCTGTGTGGCGGACAAGAGCCAAGAAGGGAGACTAGCTGAGCAGTCACCATGGGCTGAGGACACAGTGGCTGGGACATGGGTGGAGCAGTGGAAATGGTTACAAGTGGTTGCACTTTGCCTGTGTTCCTGACGGCAGAAGAATTTGGTGATGGAATGTGGGTTGTGATAAAAAAGAGGCCAAAAGTGATTTCACGGTTTTGGGCCTGAACAGCTAGAAGAAAAAGTTGCCCTCTGAAGTGCAGGTTTCAGAGGGAAGGTTGGAAGTTTGGTTTTGGACATGTTAAATTCGACATGCCTGTTAGACAGCCGCATGGAAATAGCAGAATGTTGAGTAATGAATGTGAAGTTTTCTCATTATTTTCAGCTCCATTCAATAGAGGTAAGAATGTGACAAGGGTGTGGCTGACGGCCGGCCATGAAAGTGGAGCCCCTGTTTCCTGACCCAGGGAGACAGCTGGGAAGACCTTTTTTCAGATGACAGAAGACTTAACCTTCTGCACCGCAGCAAAACCTCTGCAAGCATCCCAGTTTGGGAGCAGCCAGTCTCCTTTCACAGAGCAGGTTTCTGTTTCTGTAACTGGTAAACAGCCTAAGCATTCAGAATTACCCAGCAGAACTACCTCAGGGAGTGCAGAGCATGCCCACCCCTGCTGGCGTTTAAGCAGTACATGACCAGGTGGCATTTCAGAAGAAACATTTTCAGATGGCACATCCTCAGAAAGGGAGTGGTAACTAAAACGGGAGATAATAACCTCACCAAGGGAGGTGGTGGAAGGTCAAGGCCAGGTAAGGGACTAGGTTTCAGGTAATACTGTCAATGCAAACCATTGAAAAAGGCTACAAGGATTGATGATGTCATCAGTGACTTTACAGAGTGGTTTAATGGAGGGCTGGAGGCAGAAGCCTGCTGTCTGGTCTTGAGGCTAGGGATAGAAAGGAACTGAGGCAGCAGTAGACAACTTGTATGTGGGGGTTGGCAGGAAAAATGACCAAGAGTGTAAAAGCTAGAAGGGACAGAAGGGTCATAAAGTCCCCATTTCTTCTTCAAACAGTTGCAGGCTCACAATTTGCTAACTGCTCTACTGGGGTGAGCAGAAACAGGCATGGTCCGAAACTTCATCAAGCATCTACATTTGTAAAGAAAATAGATATGTAATAAATCATCCTCCAAAATTGTATAAAATGGCAGCTCAGGTAAATGGTTTGAAGGAGAGGTCCATCGGGTATTGAGAAACTATAATGGGCATGGACCTAGTTAGAGGAGGTTTCTCTGAGGACATTAGATCTGAAGGGAAGAGGGCTTTCCACGGTATGGCAACAAGTGCAAAAGCCCTGTGGTAGGAAGGGACATGGAGAAGACCAGTGACAGAGTACAGAAGCACAAAGAAATATGGAACTAGGTGAGGCGGGAAGGGGCTGACAATGCAGTACTGTGAGTACTACTGTGGGATTTTTGTATTTTAAGAGTACTGGGAAGCCAGTCGGGCATGGTGGCTCACGCCTGTAATCCCAGCAATTTGGGAGGTCAAGGCAGGTGGATCACTTGAGGTCTGGAATTCGAGACCAGACTGGCCAACATGGTGAAACCCCGTCTCTACCAAAAACACAAAAATTAGCAAGGTGTTGTGGCATGTGCCTGTAATCCTAGCTATTCGGGAGGCTGAAGTAGGAGAATTGCTTGAACCCGGGAGGCAGAGGTTGCAGTGAGCTGAGATTGTGCCACTGCGTTACAGCCTGAGCATCAGAGTGAGACTCCATCTCATAAAAAAAAAATAAAATACTGAGAAGGCATTCACTGAAGTATTGTTTAAGCAGTGGGGTGACATCAGATTTGTGATTTGAAAAGATTAGTCTTGCTGCTCTGTGAAAAATGAATTGGAGTTAAGGAAGAAAAGGTGGAAGTTCAGAGATGAGTGTAGCAATCCAAGAGATTCTATGATAGTGACTTTTACTATCGTATTGGCATGGAAGTGGAGATAAATGGATGGATTCAAGAGATAGGAAGTAAGATCAATAGGACTTGGTAATGGATTGCACTAAGGGGATTAAGGGAAGGGAAATAAGGAAGATGACTCACTTTTTAGTTATGCAACTAGATTGCTAGTAATACAAATCTCTGAGATAAAGAACCCTAGAAGAAGGTCTTTGATACCCCTTACCCCCACTGGAATATTTCTTTAAAGACAGAAGAGGCAGTCAGTTGCAGATTAAAGATACTGGACAGGAATGAGGAGCAAAGTCTTTGCCTTTGGAGGAGGGCCATGACCCATTTCCTTTGAACTAGAGAGAGGGATGGGGTTGAGCAAGTTGCATACATTTTTTTTTTTTTTTTTTTTTTGAGAAGGAGTCTCACTCTGTCACCCAGGCTGGAGTGCAGTGGCCAGATCTCAGCTCACTGCAAACTCCGCCTCCCGGGTTTACGCCATTCTCCTGCCTCAGCCTCCCGAGTAGCTGGGACTACAGGCGCCCGCCACCTCGCCCGGCTAGTTTTTTGTATTTTTTTAGTAGAGACGGGGTTTCACCGTGTTAGCCAGGATGGTCTCGATCTCCTGACCTCGTGATCCGCCCGCCTCGGCCTCCCAAAGTGCTGGGATTACAGGCTTGAGCCACCGCGCC
>NW_016804493.1:4385440-4445439 GCF_001698545.2 Rhinopithecus bieti
TTTTGAGAAGGAGTCTCACTCTGTTACCCAGGCTGGAGTGCAGTGGCCAGATCTCAGCTCACTGCAAACTCCGCCTCCCGGGTTTACGCCATTCTCCTGCCTCAGCCTCCCGAGTAGCTGGGACTACAGGCGCCCGCCACCTTGCCCGGCTAGTTTTTTGTATTTTTTTAGTAGAGACGGGGTTTCACCGTGTTAGCCAGGATGGTCTCGATCTCCTGACCTCGTGATCCGCCCGCCTCGGCCTCCCAAAGTGCTGGGATTACAGGCTTGAGCCACCGCGCCCGGCCGGCATTTGCATACATTTTTGAGGGCTAACAAAGAAAATGAATTATTTCATTTTAGTAATAGAGGCATTCAGTTACTGGGTGACAAAGCCCCCTGAACTATCCAGACAGCTATATTACCTATTCCTGGCAATCCAAAGGTTTTTAGACCTGTCCACTACACTGTAGTAGTACTGTACTACAGTAGCCACTAGCCACATGCAACTATACAGCATCTGAAATGTGGCTGGTCCAAATTGGGATGTATTCTAAGCGTAACACACATCAGATTTTTTAAACTTCGCATTAAAAACAGAACAGAACCTAAGTATTTTTTTAAAATATTGATACTGGGCGGCCGGGCACGGTGGCTCACACCTGTAATCCCAGCACCTTGGGAGGCCAAGGCGGGCGGATCATGAGGTCAGGAGATCGAAACCATCCTGGCTAACACGGTGAAACCCCGTCTCTACTAAAAATACAAAAACTTAGCCAGGCGTGGTGGCGGGAGCCTGTAGTCCCAGCTACTTGGGAGGCTGAGGCAGGAGAATGGCGTCAACCTGAGAGGCGGAGCTTAGAGTGAGCCGAGATCGCGCCACTGCACTCCAGCCTGAGTGACAGAGCAAGACTCCGTCTCAAAAAAAAAGAATATACATATATATGTATACACACATACATATATCTGATTTTTTAAACTTTGCATTAAAAACAGAAGTATTTATACACATATATGTGTGTGTGTGTATATATATATATAGAGAGAGAGAGAGAGAGAGAGATCAGACGTCGTGACTCCTGCTTGTAATCCCAGCACTTTGGGAGGTCGAGGCGGGCGGATCACTTGAGGTCAGGAGTTCAAGACCAGCCTACATAACATGGCGAAACCCCGTCTCTACTAAAAATAACAAAAATTAGCCAGAGTGATGGCAAGCATCTGTAATCCCAGATTACAATCCCAGATTGCGCCACTGCAACTCCAGCCTGGGCGACAAAGCAAGACTCCATCTCAAAAAAATTTTTGATTATATGTTGAAATAATACTATTTGGGATGTGTGGGTTAAATAAAATATCTGATTGTTTCTATTTTGACTTTTTCAATGAAGCTACTGGAAATTTTTTTTTCCAGTTCCAGTTCCAGACGGGGTTTCACCGTGTTAGCCAGGATGGTCTCGATCTCCTGACCTCGCGATCCGCCCGTCTCACCTCCCAAAGTGCTGGGATTACAGGCTTGAGCCACCGCGCCCGGCCAGCTACTGGAAATTTTTAGATTACTTATATGATTCGAATTATGTATCTATTGGACAGTGATGTTATAGATAGAAATTCAGCCTAGTCAGGAGACCCGCTTGAACCGGGAGGCGAAGGTTGCAGTGAGCCGAGATCGCGCCTTAACCCTCCAGCCTGAGCAACAGAGCGAGACTACGCCTCAAAAAAAAAAAAAAAAAAAAAAATTCAGGGTAGTGCTGCAAGATAGATCATTCTAGTTCTAGTTGAAGGCATATCTAAGCCAGCAGGCGGCTCCCATCATCCGGTTTCACGCATCCCTAAGATGCTGCCCCGGCTGCGGGACTTGAAGCGCGGGAATCTCGGCCCTGGCACCGACTCCCCGGAAAAACTACAAGGCCCGGCATGCACTGCGCGCCTCTGGGGGCGGGAGCCGGAAGGAACTGGCGGCGTTGTGACGTCACGTCCGTCTCGCAGACGGAGTCTCCTGGCTATTTCTGAGGCGCGTGCCGTGGAGGTGGGAGGGCGAAGTCAGCGAGGCAGTGGGGAGACGGGGCAGGTGCATCTGGACTAACTTTACCGAGTCTGTTTGAGGGAAGAGGTTGTGAGGACCGTATCTTCCGGGACGCATTTCACGTGGGAAGGCGCTTCACGCCTGGAACTGTCAGCAGCCGGCGCGTGAAGAGCTCCTGCTGCGAGCGGGCGCGGGGCCTCTGGCCTGGCAGCCTCAGGACCTAGTGGGTCAGGCGCTCACGCTGTTCCCACTGCACGACCTCAGTGCCTTGCCTGGCGCCTCCCGTCCTGTAACTGGCCGACTTGGGGTCCCACCCGGGCTTCTCCAGCGGCTGGGAAGGGGCTCTGCTTCCGGAAGTATTAGGAAGGGAGGCAGCGTGAAGCAGGAGTCCCTACTTCCGAGCATCGCTAAAGCCTTTTCTCCCCTGGCAGCCGATTTCCTTTTCTTTGGAAAGGACGTCAGTTTTTTCGCTTGTTGAAACTGTTCAGAGATGCGGTCTTGTGGGCAAATACATGCCTGTTTAACTGAGCTGTTATTTCCAGCTAGTAAGTTCTTCAAGTTTTTCAAGATCTAGGAGGGGGTTTAGGCTCGAATTATAATGGACCCAGTGTAGCAGAACATTTATTCATTCCAACAATTGTGCATGCCCATTCAGACTCAACTACCTGAGTGAGGTGATGGCGTTCTGGGCTGCTTCGTTTTAGGAAGTCACCGTTGCTTCTGGCAACTTCTACCTGCCTTGGCTATTGAGGTTTGTGAATTGCACCTCTGGTTTAATTTCAGGTCGATGGCCAGGTGGTCTTCATAAACTATACTGCCTTGTGATGTCTCCCTAGAAATGAGAGGTGAGTCCCTTCCAAATGAGGATTCTAGGATCCCCTGTGCTTTCTTTTGACAAGGCTTGTGCTGGCCCTCTGACTTTCAGGTCACCGTGTCTCACTTCCTGCAAATTTTTGTTTGAAATCACTATGGTCTGATTTACCATTATCGTTCGCTACAGTAGGAAGCCTGCACATTGCGCTGCAGGGAGATTCATAGCAATACCATCTTTCAAAAGCTACCTGAACTGGGACTCAAGAAAGCCTTGTTTTTTTGAGACGGAGTCTCCCTCTGTCACCCAGCCTGGAGTGCAGTGGCACAATCTCGGCTCGTTGCGACCTCCGCCTCCCGGGTTCAAGCGATTCTCCTGCTTCAGCCTCCCGAGTAGCTGGGACTACAGGCACACGTCATCACGCCCGGCTAATTTTTGTATTTTCAGTAGAGACAGGGTTTCACCACGTTGGCCAGGCAGGTCTCAAACTCCTGACCTTTGGTGAGCCACCGCGCCCGGCCTTCAGTTTTGTTTTACAATGCTTAGCTATGTCTACCACCATACAAGCTCATTTTCTACTAAGAGGCTTTTTGTGTATTGAGTCCAAATTAGGTCAGGATGTATCTAGTGAGCATTGATAAGGGCCAAGAGTGAGATTTCCCTGCAAAGTATCCTAGGGATCTGCTTGATGGTTTTTTTCTTCATGGCTTTCTATGCCTATTACAGCCCTCCCCCTTTCACCCGCACCACCAAGTAGCTAAAGGCAAATTAACCAGGAAAATCATCAAATGTTATTTCTTGTAATAGTAATCACGGTTGACCTTCATTATGCTCAACATTGTAGCAGTTGCTTTTTATAAGTATTATTTAACCCTCACAGTAACCCTAAGTATTATTTAATCTTCACAGTAATCTAAATAGGTTAGATATTATTATTATCACTATTTTGACAGATGAGGAAACAGACACAGAAAGGTTAAGTAGTCTATTCAGCATCACAGTTAATTTGTGGGAAAGCCAAAATTAGAACCCAGAAAAGTTGACTCCAAAGCCCACACCCTTAAGTAGAGCTCTATGAGAACACATAACTGCTGAGAAACATCTCAGTGGGGATTTACTCGAGGGCGGTAGAGAACCACTCTGCTGTAGGCGAAAAAAGAGAAAAATAAAATGCCTGGAAAAAGGGGACAGATAAGAACATCTGCCCAGAAAGATAAACCTTATACAGTGAGGGTCTGCCCAAAGCAAGTGAGTCTGCAATCCTTTACATGCTGTTTCCAGTGAAAATTGGAGTACTGAGGACATTTCCTTCTCGTGCTCGTGTCCTTTAATGTGGAGTAGAGGATGCAGACTTGTTAGAAATGTATCAGATACCTAACATTTAAAAAAAACTTGAAACAATATTTTGGGGGATTGGTAGAATTTGGGGTTTCTTTGATCTTTCATTAAAGATGAAAAGGGGGCAGGGAGATAGTAGGAGAAGATGATCCGTAGAGTTCCAGACAGGGAAACCTCAGTCTGACTAGTTGGGCTCCATTTGAAAGACTCGAAGCATGGATATGAGAGGCTGTAGCATCATACACTGGTTCTCCTTTCCGTACTTCTGATGGTTGTGGTTTTTGATCAAGGTCTCAGCACTAGCTCAGACCATGTGGACCGCGGATGAGATTGCTCTGCTGTGCTATGAGCACTATGGCATCAGGCTGCCCAAGAAGGGGAAGCCTGAGCCAAACCATGAGTGGACATTGTTGGCAGCTGTGGTGAAGATACAATGTCCAGCTGACCAGGACTGCGACACCCCTGATAAGCCGGCACAAGGTGAGACTTCTTCTCCTTGGCACGCTCCTCACTGTGGAAAATGATAAAATTATACATTGCTGTACTGTGCAGGGACAGTCGCGGGTAGGGTGTGAACTACGATGTTAGGCATGTGTGCTTGTGCTCCGCTAGGTGGCATAGTACCTCTGATGGTGGGAGACCACCGTGCTGGAACCGCAGGGCTTGGTTGAGTGGGCCTCTGAGAATCTCCTGGAGGAGTGTGCAGGCTGATTACACCTGAGCACTGGGGAACATTCTGTTTCTCAGAACTCACACGATTTGTTTTTTCCCCACAGTGACAAAGGAAGTTGTCTCAATGGGAACGGGAACAAAATGCATAGGCCAGTCCAAAATGAGGAAGAGCGGTAAGCATGGGTGGGAGTAGAAACAAAGATTTAGCTTTGGAAACCAGTGCCCGTGTTTTACTCTCCTTGTCAGAGAAGAAGGGCCATGTCAGTTGAGGTGCATGGCATTTGTTTCCTACTGACTGTCAGTCCAGTTGGAAGGACGGTACTCACTTGGAGAATGGAAATCCACCATCAAAGCAGAGGCCTCTAGGAACATGCTTTCCGAGTAACTGAAAGCTAGCCAGTATTTTCATGCTAAAACCAGATTCCCTGGGCTTAGCTGTTCCACATTGGATCTGGAAGGCTTTGGGGCTCTGTAGCAGGTACAGGATGCAGCTTGAGTGGTTTCTAGTGCGTTTCCTTGAAGGGCCCCCTAGAAAGCAATTCTTTTTTTTTTTTTTTTTTTTTTTTTTTGTTGGAGTCTCACTCTGTCGCTCCCGGCTGGATGTGCAATGGCACCATCTTCGACTCACTGGCTCTACAACCTCCCCTTCCTGCGGGTTTTAAGCCGGATTCTCCCACCTCAGCCTTCCCAAGTAGCTGCGGGATTACAAAGGCACCTGCCCATCGCTGCCCTGGCTAATTTTTGTATTTTTGCTTAGTAGACATGGGGTTTCACCATGCTGCCAAACTTTTTGGTCTTGACCTCCTGACCTCAGGTGATCTGCCCGCATTGGCCGTCTCCCAAAGTGCTAGGATTAAAGGGCGTGAGGCCACCGCATCCTGCGCAAGCAGTCTTGATATGTACAGGAAGCTTTGGGCCTCACAAGAATATGAAATTGCCTTTCAATTTCTTAGAGATCGTGGCGGGTTCTTTATTTGTTTGTTTTGGTTTTCTTTTTTTTTTTTTTTTTTTTTTTTTTGGCGACAGGAGTTCTTGCTAGGCTAGAGTGCAGTGGCTGGATCTCAGCTCACTGCAAGCTCCGCCTCCCAGGTTTGCACCATTCTCCTGCCTCAGCCTCCCGAGTAGCTGGGACTACAGGCGCCCACCACCTCGCCGGGCTAGTTTTTTTGTATTTTTTAGTAGAGATGGGTTTTACCATGTTAGTCAGGATGGTCTCGATCTTTTGACCTCATGATCCGCCCGTCTCGGCCTCCCAAAGTGCTGGGATTACAGGCGTGAGCCACTGCTCCCAGCCTCTTTTTTTTTTAGGAGACAGGGTCTCACTGGAGTACAGTGGCACCATCATCGCTCACTGCAGCCTTGAACTCCTGGGCTCAAGTGATCCTCCCGTTCAGCCTCCTGAGTAGCTGGACTACAGGTGTGCACCACCATGCCCAGCTAATTTTTTTCGTTTTTATTTTGTAGAGACTTGGTCTAACTGTGTTGGCGAGGCTGGTCTCAAACTCCCAGCCTCAAGCTGTCCTCCTGCCTTGGCCTCCCAAAGTGCTGGGATTACAGGCATGAGCCACTGCGTGACTGGCCGAGACCTGGGATCCTTACCTCTTCTTCTAGCTAGCAGGTTCCTCTTTGAGTTGGCTTCCACCATTGTTCTTGCCTGTATATAAGGAACCTGTTCCAGGATCACTGTGGATTGGATTAGATGGAATTGTATCACCATGAGCACAAGTATGATACCTCTATACAAAAGATCTGGACACTTGTTCTCCAGATAAGGTTTTTCTATAAATTAGTGTTTCTCAGCTGGGGGTGATTTGCACCCCAGAGGACATTTGGCAATGTCTGGAGACATTTGTAGTTGTCACAACTGAGGGTGGGGTGCTAGTGGCATCTCATGGGTAGAGGCCAGGAATACTACTAATAAACAGTCTACAGTGTTTGGGATAGACGCCCCACAACAAAGAATTTTCTGGCCCAAAATGTCTACAGTGCTGGGTTGAGAAACCCTGCAGCCAATGCATTGTTATTCGTGATTGTGGTACCTTCTGACAAAGCTCTCCAGGAGCTACATGGCCATCCTGGGTGCTGGTGGAACTGCTGTGTTCTGCCTCTAGGAACCAGAGCCTCTCCAGCTTCCATATGTCTTCACCTAGTATCCTATCTTTGCCACAGGAGACATCCTCAATGATAGCCATGCTGAGGTCATAGCCAGAAGGAGTTTCCAAAGGTAAAGCCACATCCCCAGAGTATGGTTCAGCAGGGCTGGGGTGGGAGTCCTGGAATTTCCGGGGTTTTTTTGTTTGTTTGTTTGTTTTTGAGACGGAGTCTTGCTCTGTCGCCCAGGCTGGAATGCAGTGGTGCTATCTCGGCTCACTGCAAGCTCCACCTCCCAGGTTCATGTCATTCTTCTGCCTCAGCCTCCCGAGTAGCTGGGACTACAGGCACCCACCACCACGCCTGGCTAATTTTCTTTTTCTGTATTTTTAGTAGAGACGGGGTTTCATCGTGTTAGCTAGGAAGGTCTCGATTTCCTGACCTTGTGATCTGCCCACCTCAGCCTCCCAAGGTGCTGGGATTACAAGGCGTGAGCCACTGTGCCTGGCCGTTTTTGTTTTTTTGGGGTTTTTTGTTTGTTTGTTTGTTTGTTTTTGAGACGGAGTCTTGCTCTGTTGCCCAGGCTGGAGTGCAGTGGCACAATCTTGGCTCACTGCAACTTCCGCCTGCTGGGTTCAAGCATTTCTCCTGCCTCAGCCTCCCAAGTAGCTGAGACTACAGGCATGCGCCACCATCCTCAACTGATTTTTTGTATTTTTAGTAGAGATGGAGTTTCACCATGCTGGCCCTGTTGGTTTCAAACTCTTGACATCGTTATCCACACGCCTCAGCCTCCCAAAGTGCTGGGATTACAGGCGTGAGCCACCACGCCTCGCCTGGAATTTACATTTCTAATAAGCTCCTAGGTAATACAGATTATATTAGTCTATAAACTACACTTTGAGTAGCAATGTGGTCTTGACTAGTGGTGTTCTTTTTTTTTTTTTTTTTTTTTTTTTTTTTTTTTTTTTTTTTTTTTTTGACACTGGGTCTTGCTCTCTCACCTAGGCTAGAGTGCAGTGATGTTATCTCAGCTCATTGCAGCCTTAGAGACAGGGTGTCACTATGCTACCCAGGCTGGTCTTAGATTCCTGGGCTCAAACAATCTTCCTGCCTTGGCCTCCTAAAGTGCTGGATTTACAGGCATGAGCCGCATGCCTGACTGGACTAGTGGTTCTCAAACTTGACTGTGCATCAGAAGAACCTGGAAGGCTTGTTAAAACCCGGATTGCTGAGCCCACCACAGAGACTCTGATTCAGCAGATCTAGGGTGGAACCTCAGCAATTGAGTTTCTTTTCTTTTTTTTTTTCTTAAAAAAAAAAATGGAGTCTCACTTTCTCACCCAAGTTGAAGTACAGTGGCACAATCATAGCTCACTACAGCCTCAAACTCTGGGGTTTAAGCAGTCCTCCTGCCTCAGTCTCCCAAGTAGCTGGGGTTATAGATGTGAGCAACCGAGGCAAGTTGAAATTTGGAGGTCTAACAAATTCCCAGGTAATGCTGATGCTGTTGGTGCAGGGACCACATTTTGAGAATCACTGGTCTAGAGCATTCTCATAATTCCCAACCCCTACCAGTCCCACTAGTCTACAGTACTGCTGTCTTAGTAATCACCGTACCAGAGGCTTTCCCCTTAACCACAGAGTTTTTTTTTTTTTTTTTTTTTTTTTTTTTTTTTTTTTGAGACGGAGTCTTGCTCTGTCGCCCAGGCTGGAGTGCAGTGGCCGGATCTCAGCTCACTGCAAGCTCTGCCTCCCGGGTTTACCCCATTCTCCTGCCTCAGCCTCCCGAGCAGCTGGGACTACAGGCGCCCACCACCACGCCCGGCTAGTTTTTTGTATTTTAGTAGAGATGGGGTTTCACCGTGTTAGCCAGGATGGTCTCGATCTCCTGACCTCGTGATCCGCCCGTCTCGGCCTCCCAAAGTGCTGGGATTACAGGCTTGAGCCACCGCGCCCGGCCAACCACAGAGATTGGTTGTTCATCCTAATAACATCTTGCAACCCTTAGGTACCTTCTCCATCAACTCCAGTTGGCAGCCACCCTGAAAGAGGATAGCATCTTTGTCCCAGGAACTCAAAAAGGACTGTGGAAACTCAGACGAGACCTCATTTTCGTGTTTTTCTCCAGCCACACACCCTGTAAGTATATTCAAGCCTTTGGATTAATGTTACATGGACTACTTCCTTATGGTTGTGTTAGCCATAGATAGGTTTTTCCTGAAAAACACTAATGGCTGAAGTAGCCACAAGTAGTGACAGTGCCTTTTTATGACAGGCCAGTGTACCTAATCATTTCTAAAGGTTTCACCTAAAGAGAAGACAGAGGCAAGGGGTATAGAGTGTCACTCACACTATTAGTCAATTCTCAGAATCAGGATTAGGGGCATAAGGCTGAAACCTCACAAGATGTGAAGCCAACATGGGGCTTAGAAGTCCTATAGTAACTTATCCTAAAACTCATGTCATTGATTCAGTCGTTGAACAAATACTTTCTGCTGTTTGTCAGGCACGATATGACATACTGAGTATACAGAAGTGAATAAGACTAGCACATTACTGGCCGGGCGCGGTGGCTCAAGCCTGTAATCCCAGCACTTTGGGAGGCCGAGATGGGCGGATCACGAGGTCAGGAGATCGAGACCATCCTGGCTAACACGGTGAAACCCCGTCTCTACTAAAAAATACAAAAAACTAGCCGGGCGAGGTGGCAGGCGCCTGTAGTCCCAGCTACTCGGGAGGCTGAGGCAGGAGAATGGCGTAAACCCGGGAGGCGGAGCTTGCAGTGAGCTGAGATCTGGTCACTGCACTCCAGCCCGGGCGACAGAGCGAGACTCCGTCTCAAAAAAAAAAAAAAAGACTAGCACATTACTTACCTTCGTAGTCTTTTAGGGAATGTAGACAGTCATGGTTAGGGTAAATTTTGATGGGTTATAAGGGTATGTTCGGGTACTATGGTTGCGTAAGACGGGAAGACCTAGCCTGGGGTGAAAGGGGCGTCATTTCTACCTTTTGTTTTTCTTTCTTAAAAATTGAAAATAACTGCTACCTTTTGTGGATAACAACTCAGGATGGCAGCAAAATTTTCTCACCCTAAAAGCTTTGAAATAAGGAAATAAAATTAAACTTTAAAACTTTTAAGCTTTAAAACTAACACATGCAATTAGAGCAGAGATAAGAAATCACTATGAAGAAATAGAATAGCTGTCTAGATTTGATCATAACGCCAATTGAAAATACAGACACAACTTAAGAAAGAATGAGACCAATTACACGGTGGCTCATACCTGTAATCACAACACTTTGGGAGGCCAAGGTGGACGGATCACCTGAGGTGAGGAGTTCCAGACCAGCCTGACCAACGTGGAGAAACCGTGTCTCTACTATATATACAAAATTAGCTGGGCATGGTGGTGCATGCCTGTAATCCCAGCTACTCGGGAGGCTGAGGCAGGAGAATCGTTTGAACCCAGGAGGCAGAGGTTGCAGTGAGCCGAGATTGCACCATTGCACTCCAGCCTGGATGACAGGGCAAGACTCCATCCAAAAAAAAAAAAGAAAGAAAGAAGGAAAGAGTATGAGAAAAGAGTTGAGTCAAAGCCCAGAAAAATGACACACAGAGGTAGGCAGCGCCCATCCACGCTCTATTCTTAGCTGTAAGGGCCCTAGTCCAAGGCCCAAAGGATGTTTCCTAATCAGCTCCTCTCGAGCTGTAATATGCACAGGAATCTCCTGGGGAACATGCAGATTCAGATTCATTAGGTCTGGAGTGGGGCCTGAGGTTCTGCATTTCTAGCCAACTCCCAAAGCATGCCAGCGGGGTGGGCCTGTAGACCACACATTGAGTAGCTAGGACCAGGGCGATCCCAGTGACAGGTATAGCCTTATTGTGCAGAAAGATGCATCTGAGGATCACAGCCTGATGGCCTAATCCAAACTACCTAACCCACGGCCCGCCTGGTTACACGCGGGCCCAGGACGGCTTTGAATGTGACCCAAGACAAATTCTTAAACTTTCTTAAAACGTTGTGAGATTTTTCTTGCGATTTTTTTTTTTTTTTTTTAGTTCATCAACTATCGTTTGTGTTCGTGTATTGTGTTGTGTGTGGCCCAAGACAATTTTTATTCTTCCAGTGTGGCCCAGGGAAGCCAAAATACTGGACATTTACGGAGTGTGATTATGCCCTAATCAAACTCCAGAAGTCAGTGGTCTGCATACAGGTGCTGATCTGTGAGAACAGTCCATGAAAAAACAAGAAAGCTCAAGACTATGTAGTGAATTTTGCAAAACTAATTTCTTTCACTTTAAAGGATGTGAGAGTTATTTTTTTTTTAAGTGATGGTGATTGAATTTTTTTTTTTTTCTCAATCTCGGTTCATTGTAACCTCCACCTCCCGGGTTCAGGCAGTTCTCCTGCCTTAGCCTCCCAAGTAGGTGGGATTACAGGCATGCACCACCACATCCAGCTAATTGTTTTGTATTTTTAGTAGAACTGTGTTTCACCACGTTGGCCAGGCTGTTCTCGAACTCCTGACCTCAAGTGATTCGCCCGCCTTGGCCTCCCAAAGTGCTGAGATTACAGGTGTGAGCCACCGTGCCTAGCCAGTAATTGAGATTTTTAAAGATCCTCCTTGATGGAAAAAAAAGTTGGCAACCCTCTGCTCATCTTAAAAATCTGCGAATTTTGCTGGTAATCTTTTAAAATGTGATGTCTTCCCAGCGTTTGTCTGCAGAGAGAAAGAACATTACCTAGAGAATGTGACTCTCTGGCTCCCTTGGCATTTACATCCTATTACTAATTAATAATTTGTTGACTGGGTTAGCTACTTCAGGCTCTTACTATGAGTTTTATTAGCATGAGTCAGGCTCTTGCATTCAGGCATTCTGTCAAGATCAATCTCCAACCCTGCAGCGTGGGAGATGGACCCTGGTGAGTTCTCCAAAGTCACTGTGACCTTGTGAGGTCTCTGGAAGTTAGCCAGCCAACCTCTCCAGATATATTCCCACTTCTGTATCTCTTGCCTGTCCCACTCTTGAGTTATAAAGATTACAGATGTATTATTTATACGCTTTAGAAAAGCAACATTCATTAGGTTAGTGTTTGAAGAAATATTTCCCTTCTCAAGGGAGAGCTGTGGTTCTTACCTCTAGTTTTCTTCAGTTTCCTATAAGGACAGAGGAGATCAGAAATCTCTAAACCAGCAAGAGGGAACACTGGAAATTTTGGAAACACTGGTTTACACTAGGTGTGTAATTTACTTTTAGAGTCTTTACTGTGGGGCCATGCATCATAAAATCTCCAATTTTGAGCAATTTTGAGCAATGGCTGCCAAATTTCTTTTCCTTTTTTTTGAGATGGAATCTCCCTCTGTCGCCCAGGCTGGAGTGCAGTGGCGCATTCTCTGCTCACTGCAACTTCCGCCTCCCAGGTTCAAGCGATTCTCCTACCTCAGCCTCCCGAGTAGCTGGGACTACAGGTGCCGCCACCGCGCCCAGCTAATTTTTGTATTCTTAGTAGAGACGGTTTCACCGTATTGGCCAGGCTGGTCTTGAACTCGTCAGCTCGTGATCCGCCCACCTTGGCCTCCCAAAGTGCTGGAATTACAGGCATGAGCCACTGCGCCCTGCCTGCCAAATTTCTTTATGAAAGAAACCAACCACTTTTGTTTTCCAAAGCATCTTAGAGAATAGCATTCCACAAAATGCACTTGGGAAACCTTGTTCATTCTAAGCCAGTAGTTCTCAATTTGGAAAGTTTAGCTCCCCAGGATACTTTTGGCAACATCTGGAGACATTCTTTATTTTCATACTGGGACTGGTAGTGCTATTGGCATCTAGTAGGTAGAGACCAGGTATGCTGCTAAATATCCTATAATATGTAGGACAGCCCCCACAGCAAAAAGTAATACAGTCCAAAGTGTCATTAGTGGCGACACACGTTGGCTCATGCCTGTAATCCTAGCACTTTGGGAGGCCAAGGCAGGCAGATCATTTGAGATCAGGAGTTCAAGACCAGACTGGCCAACATGGTGAAACCTTGTCTCTACTAAAAATACAAAATTTAGCCAGGCATGGTGATGTGCGCGTGTAATCCCAGCTACTCAGGAGGCTGAGGCAGGAGAATCACTTGAACCCAGGAGGCAGAGATTGCAGTGAGGCAAGATGGCACCACTGCACTCCAGCCTGGGTGACAGAGCCAGACTGCATCTCAAAAAAATGTCATTAGTACAGTGCTTGAGAACCCTGGTCTAAACCCGTGTTTCCAAAACTTCCTAGAGATAAAAATTATCTCAGATCTTGGTTAAAATATTCCGTTTTGCATACCCTTCTCCAGAAATTCCAACTCACTGGGTCCAGCATCGATTCTTCTACAAGAGCCCCAGAGAATTCTTATTAGGGAAGTTTGTGCCTGTGCTCTTAACTCATCTCAGGTCAGCTGGGAGAATAGATGAAGTCAGTAGTTCTCAAACTTGAGCTTGCATCAGAATCACCTGGAGAGCTTGTTAGATACACACGGCTGGGCTGTGCCTCCAGAGTTTCTGATTCAGCAGGTCTACTGTGGGTCCCAAGAGTTTGCAGTTCTGATGAATTCCCAAGAGATCCCACTGTGGCTGGTCCAGGGACCTCACTTGAGAACCATTTGTTTAAGGGAGGGGGTTCATTCTCTGCAGGTGGGGATGCCTCCATCATTCCGATGCTTGAGTTTGAAGATCAGCCTTGCTGTCCTGTCATCAGAGATTGGGCCAGCAACTCATCAGTAGAAGCCAGCAGTAACCTGGAAGCTCCTGGAAATGAAAGAAAATGTGAAGACCCTGACAATCCTGTAACCAAAAAGATGAGGCTTGAGCCTGTGACTGCGGCCGGGGAGGTCACCAATGGAGCCGCTCACCATCAGAGTTTTGGCAAGCAGGAAAGTGGCCCAGTCTCACCAGGCATCAACAGCTGTAATCTCACTGTAGAGGGACTGGCTGCTGTCACCAGAATAGCCCCTGGTAGTGCCAAAGTGATAGACGTTTATAGAACTGGAGCCAAATGTGTACCTGGAGAAGCTGGAGACTCCGGGAAGCCTGGTGCTGCGTTTCACCAGGTGGGGCTGCTCCGAGTGAAGCCAGGCCGTGGAGACAGAACACGCTCCATGTCCTGCAGTGACAAGATGGCCCGATGGAATGTCCTCGGATGCCAAGGGGCACTGTTGATGCACTTCCTGGAAGAGCCTATCTACCTGTCAGCTGTGGTCATTGGGAAGTGCCCATACAGCCAGGAAGCCATGCAGAGAGCACTGACTGGAAGGTGAGAGGGTAGGGAGGGCTCAATTGGAACAGTCATTCCAAGAGGCAGTCTGAGAGTAGGGCCTAAGAACATTAAGCATCGCCATACCTTTTGATCCAGCAGTTCCACTTCCAGGAATTTGTCTTAAGGAAATAAAGTATTTGAACATTTAGCTTTGTATATAATTTTTGTTTGTTTGTTTTTGAGATGGAGTCTTGCTCTGTCACCCAGGCTGGAGTGCAGTGGTGTGCTCTCGACTCCTGCAGCCTCCGCCTCCCGGGTTCAAGTGATTCTCCTGCCTCAGCTTCATGAGTAGCTGGGACTACAGGCGTGTGCCACCATGCCCAGCTAATTTTTGTATTTTTAGTAGAGACGGGGTTTCACCGTGTTGGTCAGGCACTCCATGACCAACCAGGTCAGGCTGGTCTCAAATTCCTGACCTCAGGTGATCCACCCACCTCAGCCTCCCAGAGTACTAGGATTACAGGTGTGAGCCACCGCACCCGGCTACTAATTTTTTTAAAAAAGGAAAAGTAAACAGCTGAAATGCCCAGTAATAGGAAATTGTTTTCTTTGTTGTTGTTAAAAATAATATTGATGAATGGCTGGGCATGGTGGCTCATGACTGTAATCCCGGCACTTTGGGAGGTCGAGGGGAGCAGACTGCTTGAGCCCAAAAGTTCTAGACCAGCCTAGGTAACATGGGGAAACCCCGTCTCTACAAAAAATACAAAAACTAGCCGGATGTGGTGGCACACACCTGTAGTCCTAGCTAATAGGGAAGCTGACGCAGGAGGATCACCTGATCCTGGGAAGATAAGGATGCGGTGAACCAATATCGCTCCATTGTACTCCGGCCTGGGTGACAGACCCTGTCTCAAATAAAATAATAATAATATTGATGAATATTTAATGTGGAAACATGTTCATAGTGGTTAAAGAACAGTTTAGAAGATAAAAAGCCAATTTTGGTCTAAAATACATACACACGTAGGAAAATTGTAAGAGGATGAACAGCAAGGTATTATTAATAATCTGAGTTGTAGTATTATGGGTGGTTTTTTTCTTGTTTTTACTGTATTTTCTAATTTTCCTACAGCATACATACATTGCCATTATATATGTTTTTTAACCCTAAACATTAGTTTGGGGTTTTCAAAATGTTTTTGTAGCAACAAAGTTTCACTGAGTCTCACCCAGGCTGGAGTGCAGCGGTACGATCAGAGTTTACTACAGCCTCCAGTTCCTGGGCTCAAGTGATCCTCCTGCCTCAGCCTTCCGAATAGCTAAGATTATAGGCACAAGCCACCACACTTGGCTGATTTTTAAATTTTTTTTGTAGAGACGGGTTGTTGTTGGGTTACCCAGGCTGGTCTTGAACTCCTGGTTTTAAGCACTGCTCCCACTTAGCCTGCCAAAGTGTTGGGATTATAGGTGTGAGCCACCTCACCCTGCCCTGAACATTAGTTTTAATTTTTTTTAAGATAAAAGTCAAAGGATGACCACTCAAGTGTGGTCTCCCTAAAGGAGGCAGCCAAACTCAATGCTCTAGTAAATGAGGGCAGGGCGAAGCCCAAATAAATAAACAAATCACACCTGCTGAGGCTCAGGGGTGATGATGTGAGCCACAACCCTAGATACTGTTTTCTCTAGGCTTGCGCCTAAACTGAATGCATTTTCCCTCTACATTTAGGTGTCAGAATGTATCTGCTTTACCAAAAGGCTTTGGAGTTCAAGAACTAAAAATACTGCAGTCAGATTTACTATTTGAACAGAGCCGCTGTGCAGTACAGGCCAAAAGGGCTGACAGCCCAGGTCGACTTGTTCCTTGTGGGGCAGGTAAGAGATCCAGGTTAGACCTGCCCTGGAGTAACTGCTCCCCTGATTGAAAGTGGCCTTGGAGTGTCCACATCCTCCCAGCCTAGGAAGGCAGTTCACCACTCTAGTGGCCAGCAGTGTGAGCTTTAGAGACACCCATACTAGGTCAGGTTTATGCTCTTGTGACCCCTGGCATGTTATTTACCTTCCCTTGGCCTCAGTTTCTTTGTCTTCAGATTAGAAGAATATCATTTATCAGGGTTATTGGGAAGATTCAGTGAGAAATTCTATTTAATGGATTTACTCTGTGCCCAGCAAATAATAAATCCTCAGTGATTGTTAACTATCATAATTATAATGAATTATGAACCACTTAGGCTACTATACCCTGGAGGCCAAGCATCCAAGTAGCAGTCATTGCTGGTGACATCATATCCAGCTCTCATGGGTCTGTAGAGTCAGAGAAATATTTTTATTAAAATACTTCTGACATTCACAGGAAATTGAACAGTTTTAACCCTAGACTCTTACCTTTTCTTTTTTCTTTTTTTTTTCATTTTGACTCTTACGTTTTCATAGCCATCAGCTGGAGTGCAGTTCCTCAGCAGCCTTTGGATGTTACTGCCAATGGCTTTCCACAGGGAACAACAAAGAAAACAATTGGAAGTCTTCAGGCAAGGTACAGCATACTGGGGCAGGAGATGGTGGCTGTGAACTCACACTTTACCACTGTCTAATTCTAGAACATTTTTTTACCCCAAAAAGAACAACTATATCCATTAGCAGTCACTGCCTATCCCTTGCTCTCCTCAACCCTTGGAAACCTCTAATTTACTTAATTTACTTCCTGTCTCCGTGGATTTGTCTATTCTGGACATTTTCTATCATTGGAATCACATAGTATATGACCTTTTGTGTCTGGCTTCTTTCACTTAGCATGGTGTTTTGGAGGTACCTCCATGAGGTAGCTGTATCAGTACTTCATTACTGTTCATGACCTGAATAATATCCCATACTGTGGATATACCACATTTTGTTTGCTGTTCATTCATGGGTGGACTTTCAGGTTGTATCACTCTTTGGCTATTGTGAGCAGTGCTGCTATGCAGAACTATGAACATTTCAGTACCACTTTTTGCATGGCCATATGTTTTCAATTTTCTTGGGTGTACCTAGGAGTAGTAGTCACTCGGTCATATGGTAATTGTTATGTTTAACTTTTTGAGGAACTGCTAAACTGTTTTCCATAGCAGCTGTACCATTTTATGTTCTACCAGTAATCTATAAGAGTTCCAATTACCCTGAATCCTTTACAACACTTGTTATTGTCTTTTTTATTGTAGTCATTCTAGTGGGTGTGCAATGGTATCTCATTACAGTCTTTTTTTTTTGAGATGGAGTCTTGTTCTATCTCCAAAGCTGGAGTGCAGTGGCAAAATCTCAGCTCACTGCAACCTCTGCCCCCTGGGTTCAAGCAGTTCTCCTGTCTCAGCCTCCCTAGTAGCTGAGATTACAGGCATGCACTACCACACCGGCTAATTCTTATATTTTTAGTAGAGAGGGGTTTTGCCACGTTGGCCAGGCTGGTCTCAAACTCCTGACCTCAAGTGATCCGCCCGCCTCAGCCTCCCAAAATGCTGGGATTACAGGTGTGTGCCATCTCGCCCAGCCTCATTGATTTGCATTTCCCTAATGACAAACGGTGTTTAGCATCTTTTTATGTACTTATTAGCCATCTGTCTCTCTGCAGCCTCCCAAGTAGCTGGTACTACAGATGCCCACCAGCACGCCCAGCTAATTTTTTTTGCATTTTTAGTAGAGACGGGGTTTCACTATGTTGGCCAGGCAGGTCTTGAATTCCTGACCTTGTGATCTGCCCACCTCGGCCTCCCAAAGTGCTGGGGTTACAAGCATGAGCCACCGCACCCGGCCTATAACTGGTAGTTTTCGAGTGTTCTCTTATTGAGGTCTTCTTTCATAAACTTCAGTAAGTTTTATGGCTTTCTTATATAAATCTTTCACATCTTGTATTAGATGTATTCCCTGAATGTATATTAGTTATCTGTTTGTATATAACAGATTACCCCCAAAATAACAGCTTAAAACAATAATATACATTTATTATTTCACATGGTTTATGTGGCTCTGGAGTTGAGGAGGAGCTTAGCTAAGTAATTGTGGCCCAGCAATTTATGAAATTGCGGTCCATTATGGCAGCCACGGCTGCAGTCATCTGAAGACTTGACTGGGGCTCAAAGATCCAGTTCCAAAATGGTTCCCTCGCATGGCTGACAGGTCAGTGTCAGCTATTGGCAGGAGGTTTCAGTTCCTTATAACAAGGGCCTCTCCACAAGGCTACCAGAGTATTCAGCTTCACGACCCGTGGCTGGCTTCCCCCAGAACAGGCAATCCAGGAGAGCAAAGCAGAAGCCACGGTGTCTTTCATGACCTAGCCTCAGAAGCCACAGTCTACCTGTAATATCTTAATGATTATTCAGATCAGCCCTATTAAGTGTGGGAGGGGATTGCAAAGGGGCATGAATACCAGGAGGCAAGAATCACTGGGGACCATTCTGGAGTTTGGCTATCACAGGTGCTATTTTAGGTAGCTTTTATCCCATTTTCTGGTTATTGCTGTTGCAATTAAGCTTTTGTTCCTCTTTGTGGCAATTACTGTTGGTTGCTAGATAAAAACACTAACCTTACCATTATCACTAGAATAATAATTCTACTCCTATAATCCCAGCACTTTGGGAGGCTGAGCTGGAGGATTACTTGAAGCCAGGAGTTCGAGACCAGCCTGGGCAACAAAATGAGACCCCCCCCCATCGCTAAAAAAACAAACAATAACAACAACAAAAACCCAAAATAATAATAATTCTACCAATTTGGGGATTCTTTTGGGATTTGGGGATTTTTTTTTCTTTTTGAGACAGAGTTTCACTCTTATCGCCCAGGCTGGAGTGCAGTGGCACAATCTCAGCTCACTGCAACCTCTGCCTCCCAGGTTCAAGCAATTTTCCTGCCTCAGGCTCCCGAGTAGCTGGGATTATAGACACCTGCCATCAAGCCCAGCTAATTTTTTGTATTTTTAGTAGCGATGGGATTTTACCATGTTGGGCAGGCTGGTCTTGAACTCCTGACCTCAGGTGATCCAGCCGCCTCAGCCTCCCAAAGTGCTGGGGTTACAGATATAAGCCACCACACCCAGCCTCTTCTGGCACTTTTTAAATGTAGACCATCATGTACAAATACAGCTGACTTTTGAACAATGCGGGTGTTAGTGGTGCCAACCCCCCTTGCAGTCAAATATCTGCATATAACTTTTGGCTCTCCAAAAACATCAAGCCTGTTGTTGACCAGAAGCCTTGACATAAACAGTCAATTAACACATATTATGTATGTTATGTGTATTATATGTGTATTCTTATAATAAAGCAAACTAAAGAAAATAAAATGTTATTGAGAAAATCATAAGGAATAGGCCGGCTGCTGTGGCTCACATCTGTAATCCCAGCACTTTGGGAGGCTGAGGCAGACAGATTACTTGAGGTCAGGAGTTAAAGACCAGTCTGGCCAACATGGCGAAACCTTGTCTCTACTAAAAATACCAAAATTAGCTGGGCTTGATGGTGCGCGCCTGTAATCCCAGCTACTTGGGAGGCCAAGGCAGGAGAATTGCTTGAACATAAGAGGCAGAGGTTGCAGTGAGCCGAGATCACGCCACTGCACTCCAGCCTGGGCCACAGAGTGAGACTCCTCTCAAAAAAAATAAAAGAGAGAAAAGCATAAAGAATAGAAAATATATTTATTCATTAAGTAGAACTGGATCATCTTAAAGGTCTTTATCTTCATCATCTTCATGTTGAGTAGGCTGAGGGGGAGGAGGAGAAGAAGAGGCTTTGGTCTTGCTATCTCAGGGGTTGCAGAGGCAGAAGAAAATCTGTGTGTAAGTGGACCCACACAGTTCAAACCTGTGTTGTCCAAGGGTCAACTGTAGTGTTTCTTTCCGATCTCCTGTTCCTTTTATTTATTTATCTTATGTTACTGTGTTGACTAGAACTGACAATTTCAAAATCATCTGCAGATGATGACTTGGTTTTTGTTTTTCACTTCTCTTTCTTTTTTGTTCTGCTGGCCAGAACCTTCTGTATAATGCTGAATAAAAGCGGTGATAGCAAGTACCCCTTGTCCTATTCCTGATTTTAAGGACATACATTTGCTATAGGTTTTTTATAGTTGCCCTTTATAAATTTAAGTACTTTTCGCGAGTCCTAGTTTGTCAAAAGGTTTTTAATAATTCAAAGGATGTTGAATTCTGCTAAATGCTTTCGTTGCATATATTTTCCCCATAGTTATATATGTGTACGTGTGTGTGTGTGTGTGTGTGTGTGTGTGTATGTATATTTTTTTTTGATACAGAATCTCACTCTGTCACCCAGGTTGGAGGGCACTGGCACAGTCTCGGCTCGCTGCAACCTCCGCCTCCTGGGTTCAAGTGATTCTTGTACTTCAGCCTCCTGAGTAGCTGGGATTACAGGCATGCGCCACCACGCCCAGCTAGTTTTTGTATTTTTAGTAGAGACAGGGTTTTACCATGTTAGCCACGCTAGTCTCGAACTCCTGACCTCAGATGATCTGCTCACTCACCTCAGCCTCCTAAGGTGCTGGGATTATAGGCATGAGCCACCGTGTCTGGCCATCTCTAATTATATTATTTTTCTTTAATTTGTTCATGAGAGTTCCATTAATTTTTGCTTTGTTTTCATGCTAAAATGGCCTCATCTTCCTGAGTGCCAGCAGCCACTCCAGCTAAGGCCTTGGGAGAGCAGTGTCTGAGGGCTCAGGGTTCCCCTTGAAGCAGCAGTTCCTGAAGCAGGCTGGGTTCCAGCCAGGTAAGGGAGATTTTGTACAGATTCCATAATTCCCTATTTCACATGTACCAGTTACGGTCATGGTGTCCACACTGAGGGTGCGATCTGCTGGGATGATGCAGGGTGTGTACCATTTATGGTCACAGTGTCCACGCTGAGGGTGCGGTCTGCTGGGGTGATGCAGGGTGTGGACCAGTTATGGTCACTGTGTCCACGCTGAGGGTGTGGTCTGCTGGGGTGATGCAGGGTGTGTAGCAGTTATGGTCACAGTGTCCACGCTGAGGGTGCGATCTGCTGGTCTGCTGGGGTGATGCAGGGTGTGTAGCAGTTATGGTCACGGTGTCCACGCTGAGGGTGTGATCTGCTGGTCTGCTGGGGTGATGCAGGGTGTGGTGTGTGAAAGAGACTGCACGTTGTTGGTACACACAGCATTTCCCAGTTTCTAGATGCAGCTCGTGAATTGTGTACATGAGGGAAAAGAAGGCAACCACGAAGGCCTGGGTGGGCTCATAAAGAATCAACACTCACTTCCTTAAGTATTCCAAACCATGACCTCCACCCAGAATTGTGTTGTTTAGGAGCAAACGCTTGGTCTCTAAAGGCTGTGATGCCCATGGCAGAAGTCCAGGGATTCTGCCTCAGGCGGCTCATGGATTTTATAATGATGGTTCACACAGGGAACAGCACTCACGTCTCTGAAACAAAGCTTTCAATTTCTTGTAAACCCAGCTCCCTTGAAAGGAGGCAGCCAGAAGTGTCTTACAGATATCCTGGGGCAAAATTCTGTAATTGCACCTCAGGGTACCCATTTGGGCTTGTCACTTTAATGATCCCACCGCTGATGACATTTCTTAAGGTTAGACTCATTTTTGTACCTCACCCTAATCAGACATCCAGGTCTGGATTTTCTCCTCACCAAATACAAGTGAAATCTTCAAACCTAAAAACCGTGTGAAGCCTGGCATCCTTTGTGATAGGGGCTTGGAACATACTAAACACTTAATAAATCATCTTTGCCTTCTTTTTCCAAACAGATCCCAAATCAGCAAAGTGGAACTGTTTAGATCATTCCAGAAGCTGCTAAGCAGAATTGCAAGGGACAAGTGGCCAGACTCCCTCAGGTGATGCTATTGACCTTTGTTTTCTCATATTTAGGAAGACATCTGTTTTGATTCTGGCTTCTGAGTAGCAAGAAGCTCTGGCAGGAGTAGTGGTTTGGCAAGCCTGTGGCACTTATTGTTGACCACAGGTTCTTCTTTCCCCATAACCCTATTTGCAGATACGTGCATGATCTGAGATGCAGAGGATGGGTAGTTTGGTGGTATAGAGTTATAAAAAACTAAGGATAGAACTGGGGCTTGGCCATTCCAGACCCTCCTTTGATTCCACCTCTAGATGGAGATCACTGTGGAAATGGAGTGTTCTAAGAGCAATATATTCTGTTACAAGTGTTACTCTTCTCTTTTCTTTTTGAACTTGCAGCTCCATGACTTAAATTGCTCTTCAAACAAAAATGTAGAGAACTTGAAAACCACTCTTGGGAACAAGTAGGTGGGTGCAGTGACGTTCTGACAGTGACCATCTAGAGTTAGGTGAAGTCTCACAGGTGAAGGACACAGTTCCCACAAAACTGCCTTCATTTCAGACACCTGCCGCAAGTGAAGGAGGGCCCCAAACCACCCGTACTTCTGACCAGCTGGCTGCAAATTTGAGTGTCTCCACTCCCCCTCATGTTCAATTATTCACTAGAACATCTCTCAGAACTCAGAAAAGCACTATAGTTGCCATTAAAATTTTATTATGAAGGCTACAGATCAGTACTAGCCAAAAGGAGAGAGATATAGTAAGGGATATAGTAAGATGTGTGAGGGTCCCAAAGGCAGAGCTTCCGTGTCCTCAGGACACATCACCTTCCCAGCACATTGCTGTCCATCACCAACCAGGAATCTCACTCAGACATCAGTGTCCAAAGTTTTTGTTAGCGTTTCATTAGCTATTATGATTGATTTATTGGCCACATGATGTGATTGAACTTTATCTCCAACCCCCGCCTCTCCCAAGAGGTCAAACTGATATCACGTGTCTCAGAGCCCTAATTCTCTACGTGGCTGGTCTTTCCGGCATGACCAGTATCATCCTGAAACTATCTCGGGGGCCCACCATGAGTTACCTGGTCAAACATAAACTCACGTGTGATCAGAGAGATCTGCCATGCATGACAAAGACACTTCCAGAAACTCCAAAGTTTAGAGGCTCCCAGGAACTGGTGACAAAGACCAAGTGAATCCTTCATTATATGCCAGTGGGGAAAGTAAGGAGTAGCTAGAAGCTTCTATATGAAGAGGCTGGCCACTTGTCATCACCATCACGCATACTGAAGTGATGCATCTGTGGTCAGTTGGCTTCTTTCTTGGGTTTCCATATATTCTATATGTCAAATCTGAATTGAGGTAAGGAGATACTTCTAAGACGGAGTTTTGCTCCTGTTAACCAGGCTGGAATGCAGTGTTGCAACCTCAGCTCACTGCAACCTCCGCCTCCCCAGGTTCAAGTGATTTTCCTGCCTCAGTCTCCAGAGTAGCTGGGATTATAGGTGCATGCCACCACGCCCGACTAATTTTTTGTATTTTTAGTAGGGATAGGGTTTCACCATGTTGACCAGGCTGGTCTTGAACTCCTGACCTCAGGTGATCCACCCGCCTCAGCCTCCTAAAGTGCCAGAATTACAGACATGAGCCACCATGCCCGGCATGTTTGTTTGTTTGTTTTTGAGACAGGGTAGCTGAGACGATTAAGGGAAGTGTTGCATATGACCAAGAGCCTAGTTTGTAGTAGGGTTTTGATAACTGGTAGTTACTTTTTTTTTTTTTTTTTTTTGGAGACAGTGTCTCGCTCTGTCGCCCAGGCTATGTAATACAGTGGCACAATCTTAGCTTACAGGAACCTCCGCTTCCCGTGTTCAAGTGATTCTCCTGCCTCAGCCTCCCAGGTAGCTGGGACTACAGGCGCCTGCCACCATGCCCAGCTAATTTTGTATTTTTAGTAGAGACGGAGTTTCACCATGATGGCCAGGCTGGTCTCAAACTCCTGACCTCAGAGGATCCGCCCGCCTCGGCCTTCCAAAGTCCAAAGTGCTGGGATTACAGGCGTGAGCCACCATGCCTCACCTGGAAAACTTTTAAACCAAAAAAGTAGACAATTATTTTTATTTTATCTGATTCCACTAGGACCATAGAAACCTAGAATTCTGTTCATTCTTAACTGTTTTAATTCACGTTGCTGTCTCATGAATTCCCTACAAAGGACACAGAGTTGCTCTAGGAAAGTGTCAGAAGTCAAAATAAAAATGTAAAGACAAATCTCTAAATTTAATGTTTTATTTGGGATACAAGAATTGAAATTCAAGACATACACAGACTGGGTGGTCTTCAGTGTGTCTGAAGAACAAAGGGAAGGTTAGAGGCTTTATTTTTCTTTTCTTTTTTTTTTTCTTTTTTTGAGACGGAGTCTCGCTCTGTCGCCCGGGCTAGAGTGCAGTGGCCGGATCTCAGTTCACTGCAAGCTCCGCCTCCCGGGTTTACGCCATTCTCCTGCCTCAGCCTCCCGAGTAGCTGGGACTACAGGCGCCCACCACCTCGCCTGGCTAGTTTTTTGTATTTTTTAGTAGAGACGGGCTTTCACCGTGTTAGCCAGGATGGTCTCGATCTCCTGACCTCGTGATCCGCCCGTCTTGGCCTCCCAAAGTGCTGGGATTACAGGCTTGAGCTACTGCGCCCGGCCGAGGCTTTATTTTTCAAAAAAAAAATGTAACATATTGTTCAAGAAAGTTCAGCGGCATGAGTAAAGTTATGAGGAGCTGCCAAGTGACGGCTTTGGGTGAAACTGTTCTTACAGTCTGCAGCAGGTTGGTTCAGTAGCTGCTAGATAAAACTGGCAGGCAATTTTAGCAGCCAGGCTTGCAGAGAATGCATTCTTGGAGCAATGTTACGCGCCCTGAGTGCTTTTTACCCCTGGCTTCTCGCCTCTGTTTTACTTGAGTATGACAAGAATAACGTCGTTTGTATGATCCACTTTCACACAAGCATACTGAACTCCTCTTCCTGAGTCTCTCATTACAAGTCTGTCTAGTTGCTTGCTCAGGTGTCTGGTGGTCCCCAGGGTGTGCTATTCAGTAAGAATCTGTGTATTTGGTGGCCTGTGTGCATTAGGGTGCAGAAGCTGGATACCTACCAAGATTACAAGGAGGCTGCGTCCTCTTACCAGGAAGCCTGGAGCACACTCCGGAAGCAGGCGTTTGGATCCTGGATCAGAAACCCACCGGATTATCACCAGTTCAAGTGAGAAGGAAATGTTTGCTCTGGTAGCAGGACCCTTCATCCTGAACTGCCTTCCTTCACACAGGACAAGTCTTAGCTTTTTTGATGGTTAAATCAGGGAATATTCTTTCTGAGCACTGCATCTCTGTTGTGTAATACAGATGGAATCTGGAACTTAGAGCAGGTTATACTTGATTGAAGTAGCTCTCTGCTAAAATGGCATCTCACTAATGACCTCGCTATCTGACTTCCATTGTGTTTTATTGCTTCTCTAAAATATGAAATCAGGGTTTGGAACATGATGCTTTAAAAGTACTCCACAGCAGCTCTGTTTTATGGGTTCCTACATTGATTCAGCAAATATTTATTGAGCTGAAATGATGTTTGACACTCTGCAAGTTTTACAGCTTTGCCTAGCATAGCGAACATATATTTTGTATTCCCAGCCTTTCTTCCTTCGAGGAGCCATTCTTTTTCCATTCTTGAGTGATCCTGCTCTGTGCCTCAGACTTGGCTGAAGCTAACCTTACTCCCTGGCTCTAGGAATAGCCTGTGAGCCAGCCCTGGACTGCCCTGGAATTGTTCTCAGAGGTATCAGGAAAGGCTGTCTGTTTTGATCTGGAGCTGTAAGAGTCATCATGGGACTGCCGACAGCCATCTTTTCCTACTACCTAGAGAAAGCCAGCAAAGAATGAAGGCAACAAAGGAAACAGCCAAGAGAATCAAAGATCTAGTAACACTGTTTAGATGCCTGAAGCCAGTGCCCACCCTAGACATCAATTATGTGAGACAAATTCCTATCGTTATTTTGATTAAGCCTATTTGTGTTGGTTTTCTGACTTACAGTTGAAAGAATTCTGTCCAAAAAGCCAAAAGGTGGCCAGGTGAAGTGGCTCAGGCCTGTAATCCCAGCACTTTGGGAGGCCAAGGCAGGCAGATCACTTGAGGTCAGGAGTTCAAGACCAACCTGGCCAACATGGTGAAACCCTATCTCTACTAAAAATACAAAAACAAGCCAGGCATGGTGGTGTGCGCCTTTAATCCCAGCTACTCGGGAGGCTGAGGCAGGAGAATTGCTTGAACCCAGGAGACGGAGGTAGCGGTGAGCGAAGATCTCATCACTGCACTCCAACCTGGGTGACAGAGCAAGACCCTATCTCAAAAAAAAAAAAAAAAGCCAAAGGCCCTACAGCAAATCAGCAACAGACCCAGCAGCCAATCCTATTTTAACTAATGTTGAATGTTTAACACTCAACTTTAGCCTTTGAATGATTGACTGAAAATGGAAGCGCCCATGTTGGGGTTACTCGAGGTCCTTATTGGTTCTTCAGCATTTTGTGGCTATATTTTTTAATAACAGCTGTATTGAGATATAATTCACAGACCATAAAATTCACTCAACTAAAGTATACAATTTAAAAGTTATTAGGCCCAGCACGGTGGGTCACACCTGTAATTGCAACACTTTGGGAGGCTGAGGCAGGCAGATCACCTGAAGTCAGGAGTTCAAGACCAGCCAGGCCAACATGATGAAACCCCATCTCTACTAAAAATACAAAAGTTAGCTGGGCATGATGGTGCACACCTGTAATCGCAGCTACTTGGGAGGCTGAGGCAGGAGAATCACTTGAACCTGGGAGGCAGAGGTCAGAGGTTGCAGTGAGCCAAGATCACGCCACTGCACTCCAGCCTAGGTGACAGAGTGAGACTCTGTCTCAAAAAAAAAAAAAAAAAAGTTTTTAGTATGTCCACAGAGTTGTGCAACCATCAGTTTTAGAACATTTTCATCACAAATTTTGTGCCTGTAATAGTTTCCTAGAGCTGTTTCTTAACGAAGTACCACAAGCTGGGTGGCTTAAGACAACAGAAATGTATCCCTGGCCGGGTGCGGTGGCTCACGCCTGTAACCCCAGCACTTTGGGAGGCCGAGGTGGGCAGATCACGAGGTCAGGAGATCAAGACCATCCTGGCCAACATGGGGAAACCCTGTCTCTGCCAAAAATACAAAAATTAGCCAGGCATAGTGGTGCATGCCTATAGTCCCAGCTACTCAGGAGGCTGAGGCAGGAGAATCTCTCAAACCCAGGAGGTGGAGGTTGCAGTGAGCCGAGATCGTGCCACTGCACTCTAGCCTGGATGACAGAGCAAGACTCCGTCTCAAAAAATAAAAAGAAATGTACCCGCTTTCAGTTCTGGAGGCTAGAAGTCCAAACAGGGTGTTGGTGGGGCTTCCACTTCCTCTAAAATCTTTAGGGCAGGGGCCCCCAGCCCCGGAGCCACAGATCATTACTTGTCTGTGGCCTGTTAGGAACCAGGTCGCACAGCAGGAGGTAAGTAACGGGTGAGCATGCTAAGTTTCATCTGTATTTACAGCCACCCCCCATCGCTCACGTTACTACCTTAGCTGCTCCTCCTGTCATACCAGCGGTGGCATTAGATTCTCATAGGAGTGTGAATCCTATTGTGAACTGCATGTGCAGGGGATCTAGGTTGCACACTCCTTATAAGAATATAATGCCTGATGATCTGTCACTGTCTCCCATAACCTCCAGATGAGACTATCTAGTTACAGGAAAACAAGCTCAGGGCTCCTACTGATTCTACATTATGGTGAGTTGTGTCATTATTTCATCATGTATTAATAATAGAAATACAGTGCACAATAAATGTAATGCACTTCAGTCATCCCAAAACTATCCCCTATCCCCACCCCTAGATCTGTGGAAAAATTGTCTTCCATGAAACCAGTCCCTGGTGCCAAAAAGGTTGGGGACTGCTGCTCTAAGGAAGACTTTTTCATGCCTCGGGGACTGCTGCTCTCAGCAATGATGTATGGCAGTATGTGTCAGGTGTTGCCAATTATAGAAGCTCGTTGAGCCTTGGATGCTGCTAACATCGCATGATGCACAGGACAACTGCCCTGTCCCCACCCCCACTCCCTGCAAATAATTATCTGGCTTAAAATGTCAGTCATGCTGAGGTTAAGAAACCCTGCTTCTAACAATTGTGTTTTAAAGTCACTTGAAATAGTTCCTCTCTAGTTATTGCTCCAAATCTGCACATAATTTTACTTTACTTTCAGTTTTAGGGATGCCTTTTAAAATTATGTAAAATGTTTGTATGATTCCAAAGTTGAAACTAGTTTGTTTGTTTTTTTAAAAAAAATAGAGACGGGGGTCTCACTGTGTTGGCCAGGTTGGTCTTTAATTCCTGGCCTCAAACGATCCTCCCATCTTGGCCTCCCAGAGTGCTAGGATTACAGGCATGAGCCACCACGCCTGGCTAGAACTAGTTTTCTTTGAAGAAAGGTACATTCAGATGTCTTTCATCCTTGTCTCCTCCCTGGTTTTTTCCTTCCCTCTAACAGTAGCCATTTTTATTAGTTGTTGGCATATCATATATGCAACAATTTGTATTTTTGCCACTGTATCTTTTGGATAGTCTTAGAAGTGGGATTGTTTGGTCAAAGATTAAATAAACATATAATTTGCTTGATTTAAATATATCTCCTAAGTTCTATTTCTAAATACAGTGAATCCAAAGAAAGCAAAGCACAGAACACCATTACAACATGCCATTTCTATTAAAAAAGCATGAAAGAGGCCGAGTGCAGTGGCTCACGCCTATAATCCCAGCACTTTGGGAGGCCGAGGCAGGTGGATCACCTGAGGTTGGGAGTTCAAGACCAGCCTGACCAACATGGAGAAACCTCGTCTCTACTAAAAATACAAAATTAGCCGGGCATAGTGGCGCATGCTTGTAATCCCAGCTACTCGGGAGGCTGAAAAAAAAAAAAAAAAAACATGAAAGATAGGTAACTGTTTAGCTTGTGTATACTAAAGTATCTATGAATCGACTTACAAGAAACCAATCATCAAACAGGACAAAGGATGGCCAGGGTCCAAGGAATGGGAGGGGGACTTTTAACTGTATACCCTTTTAAAATTTTGAACCATGTTAATATATGCCTATTTTGTAAATAATTTTTTTAAATGAAATAAAATTAATGGAAAAGGTTTCTCTATTTTAAACTGCATTAACACCAGAAAACACATAGAGGCGATGTTGTATAGGGAAGAGGAATCTCACAAGCTGCTTTAGGCAGCTTAATTCCACAGAATTACTGTCTTGTGGAATTTGGCTGTTTCAGGGAAGTCTACACTTTGAGCCTTGCTGTTTATTCTGTGTCCATACGTGGGTTCTAGTGTTATGACTGTGTTGCATAATTTGTATTTTCTTAATAATTTTCAAAACTTGGCTTGATTTAAATAATTGTGTGTATAGGTTTCATGTAGTCACTTCTGCATAGGGTTAAATGCCTTGTTTTATGGAGTTGATCAGTGCCAAGCATGAGCTCACTGTCTGGGGAAACGAGGCTGCTATGGAGATAATGACTGACCCTGGCTGCCAGTGCCTCTGGTCGGAAGAAATGCAAGCCCTGTCTGATTTGGTAGTGTCTGTGGCTGGGGGAAAGCTGCCTCCACCTGGACCTTGGCAAGACTTTTTGGATTTAAGACAGTGTTCTGAGCAAGCCTTAGCCAAAATTTTCCAGCTCCTAAAACCCAGTTCCCTTCCTGGCTAGTTAAATGGCTTAGGACAGTATTATCTTTTCAACTGCCACTGCCTCCTGAGATGGTGTCTGGGAAAGCCAGAGGAGCTGTTAAAATGAATCCCACCGCAACAGAAAAGCTATTGAAACCAGGAGACAGCTTCCAACTGGAAAAATACTTAGTATATAAGTGCTTACTTTCCAGAGCTCAAGCAGCTCTTTCCATAGGCAGTTATCCTGAAGGAATGGTTAGATACAGAAACAGCCAAGGAGACAGATACTTTAGACAAAGCACATTTATTTTCCAGAAAGAGTAGTTTTTTTAATACCCCATATTGAAGAATTGTTGACCTTCACGTCCTATAAACGTGAATCCTTTTAAACCTAAACGTGTCTGTATTGGGGCTGAGACTGACTTGCTGTAACACTGTCCAGATGAATCCAAAACAAATCTTTATACCTGTGGTCCAAAAGTGGTAGGAAAATTCTGTAAAGACTTAAGGGCTTCAGGCAAAGTTGTTTGAATTCAATTTTTATTTCTTAAAACTGGGGACCCAAAATGAATCAAAAGGGACAAGTATCAGATGAGTGGTGACTGCCTGATGTGGTGGGGGTGGGGAGCAGGCGGTCGAGTAGAAAGAGGCCTCTGGAGGATGGAAACATCCTGTGTTTTGATTGGAGCGTTGATTATATTGGTGTAAACATTTGTCCACATTAAGTCTACACGTTAATGTTCGTGTACTTTACATAATTATACCTCAATTTTAAAATGCAAAAAAACAAAAACATGGTCCTTATTACTTGGTGTAGAATAAAACTGGACCTAGATACTCAAGCAGTTGTGTCCTAGTACCAGTTCTGCCACTAACTTCTGTGTGGATGTGGGGAAAGTATTTAACCTCTGCTTACAAATTCTCATCTGTCCTACAAAATTAGATCGTCGCATTTAGGATGCTCAGTGTTTTTCAACTGTTAGGTAGGATTCTCATAAAAATTATTAATTGGATAGATAATACAAAGAAAAATTTTCTCTGGGAAACTGCCCACTGATGCTGTGACTACATATGGCCTCAGTCATGTTGGTGACAAGGGAAGGATGGAAATAACTTTTTTTTTTTGTTTAGATAGTTTTACTCTTGTTGCCCAGGCTGGAGTACAACGGCGCGATCTGGGCTTACCGCAACCTCCACCTCCTGGGTTCAAGCGGTTCTCCTGCCTCAGCCTCCCGAGTAGCTGGGATTACAGGCATGTGCCACCATGCTCGGCTAATTCTGTATTTTTAGTAGAGATGGGGCTTCTCCATGAAGGTCAGGTGGGTCTCGAACTCTCAACCTCAGGTGATCCTCCCGCCTCTGCCTGCCAGAGTGCTGGGATTAGAGGCATGAGCCACCATGCCAGCCTGAAAATAACTTTTGGCTCAGTCTACTAACCTGGGCTCTGAATTTGAGTATGGATGTTTTGCCCCTCATTCCTATGAGCCAGTAGGGTTAGGAATCAGCTTTTAGAACAAGCCTGTCCAGCACTGCTTTTCAGTGACCAGATGCAGAAAAATGTCTCTGTGGGAGGAAAGGGAGTGGAAGAAAGTCACTCCAAGTGGGACCCAGGCTGCCAAATGTTGGTCTCCAGCACATGTTCCCTGTACTTTGGGCTCAGCTCCCGAAGGGGAAGAGCTCACAATGGAAACAGTGATGGCCATTTGCTTAGGCAGCCAAGAGAATGAAAAGCACATTGAAACTAAGCAGTGTCTCCACGGGGAGGTACGGTGGGCCCCTTGCGGGTGAAACCAACCTGACAACAGAGCAGGATCACAGAGCCCATTCCCAGCATCTTTCTTCAGTTCAACAACAAGACCTTTCTGTGCAACCTCTCAAGAAAGCTCTGGGAAATGATACTGTGGGCAGTATTACTAAGCTTTACCCAACAATGGAGGCACGCTCAGTCCAGTTCACCCATTTGCTCTGAATTCGATTTTGTTAATTGAAAGCAAAGAGCTTTTCTTAATGTAAGTTTCAGGACCTGCATCCCCTAACCCAAAGTTTCGTCAACTTCCCTGTTTATTGCTGCCTCTTGTGAACTGTTTTGACCTCTAGTGAATGCCTTTTCAGCTGGCATTTTCATGCTGTACTTTTGTTCTTCAACTTACCGAGTGCCACTGTGAATGTCCTTCTTTACTAACATGTCAGTAACTGCTGGGCTGTGAAGCCAGCTGACAGTGGGAGAAGGCAGCCTTGGGGTGATGGAGTGGCAAGTGCAGTTGAAACCAGCTCCGATGACAGTGCTCACTCACCTGTGCTAAAGCAGGTAGGTGGTGCAGCCTGGCCCTGTGCCTCCTTCATGAAAGATGAGAGCTGCTATGGTCTGAATGTTTGTGTCCCCCGCAGATTCCTCTGTTGAAGTCGTAACTCCCAAAATTATGGTATTAGAGGTGGGGTCTTTGGGAGGTGACTGGGTCTTTGGGAGGTGATTAGGTCTTAAGAGCAGAGCCTAGCCAGGCATGGTGGCTCACGCCTGTAATCCCAGCATTTTGGGAGGCCAAGGTGGGTGGATCACCTGAGGTCAGGAGTTTTGAGACTAGCCTGGCCAACACGGTGAAACCCCACCTCTACTAAAAATACAAAAATTAGCTGGGCGTGGGGGCAGGCGCCTGTAATCCCAGCTACTCTGGAGGCTGAGGCAGGAGAACTGTTTGAACCCGGGAGGAGGAGGTTGCAGTGACCTGAGATTGCGCCATTGCACTCCAGCCTGGGTGACAAGAGCAAAACTCCATCTCAAAAAAACAAAACAAAAAAATGCAGAGCCCTCATGAATGGGATTAGTGTCTTTATCAAAGGGACTCCAGAAATTCCCTGCCTCTTCCACCATGTGAGGACACAATGAGAAGATGGCTGTCTATAAACCAGGAATTGGGCTCTCACTAGACACAAATCACACCTTGATCTTGGACTTCCCGGCCTCCAGAATGGTAAGAAATAAAGCTAGATTGTTTATTAACTATTCAGTCTGTGGTGTTTTGTTATAGTAGCCCAAACAACAAGGGCCCACATGGCTTAGTATTTTGCTTGCATATACTTTGAGGGAATTATTTTCTAAAATAGATGGGCCAGGCACGGTGGCTCACACCTGTAATCCCAGCACTTTGGGAGGCCAAGGTAGGCAGATCACTTAAAAGTCAGGAGTTCAAGACCAGACTGGCCAACATGGTGAAACCCTACCTCTATTAAAAATATAAAAATGAGCTGGGCGTGGTGGCAGGCGCCTGTAATCCCAGCTACTCAGGAGGCTCTGGCAGGAGAATCTCTTCAACTTGGGAGGAAGAGGTGGCAGTGGGCCAAGATGGCAACAAAAGCGAAACTCTGTTTCAAAATAAAATAAAAACTAGGCCAGGCATAGTGGCTCACGCCTATAATTCCAGCACTTTGGGAGGCTGAGATGGGTGGATTACCTGCAGTTAGGAGTTCCAGACCAGCCTGGCTAACATGGCGAAAAGCCGGCTCTACTAAAAATACAAAAAGAAGCTGGGCATGGTGGTGCATGCCTATAATCCTAGCTACTCAGGAGACTGAGGCACGAGAATCTCTTGAACCTGGGAGGCAGAGGTTGCAGTGAGCTGAGATTGCGCCACTGCACTCCAGCCTAGATGACAGAGAGAGACTCTCCCCCCCAAAAAATAAAACATATTAAAACTAGCTGGGCGAGGTGGCATGCACCTGTAATCCCAGCTACTCAGGAGGCTGAGACAGGAGAATCATTTGAACCCAGGAGGCGGAGGTTGCATTGAGCCAAGATTGCACCACTTCACTCCAAGCTGAGCGACAGGGCGAGACTCTGTCTCAAAAATAAATGAATGATAGTGTGTAGACTACAGTACAATGGTCAGAAACCCAATCTTTTCAGGAGTAGGAAACTTAAGGCAGGTGGAATGAACTGGAACCATTTTTTTGTTGTTGTTCTAGCTGATTGTTGCTAGATCTTAAAAATTTTTTTCAGAAGCAAGAAAATTAGATATTTATATACATGTCTGTGGACCACATTCAAACAAAGGCCTTTAATTCTCACTGTCTGGACTAGCAAAATAAAGATGGGTTTGGACATTAGACCAAAGCGTGAGTTTTGGCACCAGGATGTGCTAGTTGTGTGATGTTGGGTAGGTAACTTCATTCTCAAAGTGTCAGTGTCCTCACCTTTGAAATGAGGGCAGCTCTGCGCACTTGGCAATGGGGTTGTGATAGGTATAGGAGGACTGTCTACCACACATGCAGTGACTAGCACTTAGGAAACTCCAGCCAAGGTCGTCCGTCTGCCAGCTTCTAAGTGACTCCTTCCAATTTGCTAGTCCCAATTTCCAGAGCTTTTGCTAATCAACGTGACTGTCCTCAGGACAAGCTTATTGGGCAGATGTTTGTAGAGTGTCATGCTGCACACCAGGTGTCTGCACATGTGTTTGTCTGCACCCCTCCATCCCACATCGGGAAGCAACAGCTCCAGGTGCAGGAGCAAGGCTGTTGATCACAGAGGTGTATGTGGATCCTCCTACCTAACTGTGGCTTTGCTTCCTCAGTGTCAGCCACCAGGATTGCTTTTAGGTATGTTAGGCTGTTCTTGCATTGCCAAAAAGAAATAGCTGAGACTGGGTAATTTATAGGAAAAGACATTTGGCTGGGCAAGGTGGCTTACACCTGTAATCCCAGCACTTTGAGAGCCCAAGGCCGGTGGATCCTTGAGGTCAGGAGTTCAAGACCAGCCTGACCAACATGGTGAAACCCTGTCTCTACTAAAAATACAAAAAAAATTAGCCAGGTGTGGTGGTGGACACCTGTAATCCCAGCTACTTGGGAGGCTGAGGCAGGAGAATCACTTGAACCTGGGAGGTGGAGGTTGCAGTGAGCCGAGATCTCGCCACTCACTTCAGCCTGGGTGACAGAGTGAGATCTATCTCAAAAAAAAGAAAAAAAAGAAAAGGTGTTTAATTGGCTCACAATTCTGCAGGCTGTAGAGGAAACAGTGCTAGCATCTGCCTCTGGGGAGGCCTCAGGAAGCTTTACTCATGATGGAAGGTAAAGTGGGAGCAGGCGTCTCACATGGTGAAAGCAGGAGCAAGAGAGAGAGTGGAGGGAGGTGCCACATACCTCGGCATGACCGGATATTGTGAGAACTATCACAAAGACAGTAACAGGTCATGAGGGATCTGCCCCGTGATCCAAACGCCTCCCACAAGGCCTCACCTCCAGCATTTAGGATTACAGTTCAACATGAGATTTGGGCAGGGACAAATATCCAAACCATAAGAAATAAAGATGAAAAACGGAATCAAGTTGTACATTTTAAGGCCTGCCTTTTTTCTGTTTAATGAAGAAGTCTTTTGAGAATAAGAACATTTATATTGCCTCCCTCCAAATTCTCCTTGAAAGAGATCCTCTGGCCACCTTTGGGATTGCACAAGCCTGCCTTAAGACCTCTTCGTGGCCAGTGTGTTTCAGCTGCTGCTGCAAAAGTCAGATGTGTCGGTGCTTGTTAAGTAGGCTCTCAGTTCCAGGTAAGAGCAGTCATACACCTCCTGGATGCCATCAATGTGCCAGGCATTCTGCTCTGCACCTGGGGTACAAGGATAAGGGAGAGTCCTCATGCTGCTCCTGACTAAAGGAAGATGGGCAAGTGACTTCGCAATGGAAGAGCGCAGTGTGAGGATGACTGTGACAAAGGTCTAATACCCAACCTGGGAGAAGGGTGCAGCGTTCTTAGCAAAGAACTGGTGAAGGGGAAATATTAGTGGACAGCAAGCAAAAAGAACTGGGGGTACACATGGGGACAGTTTAGAGGGAAGGGTATTTGCAGTGGAGAAACATCATAAAGTCTAGAGGTGATAGCACAGCATGGCTGGGCTAGTGGAGTATGGGAGACGCTGGGGATAAGGCTGAAGGTCACAGCAGGAAGGACTCTGAGTGCCTTGCAAAGGAGAATAGTTTTATCCTGACCACTCTGCATTCAGGGATTTTGAGAGATGGGTGCTAAGATGAAGTTACATTTTAGAAAATTAACTCTTTGCTGTAGCAAGAACAGACTGCAGGAGCAGGGATGGTGGGGAGGAGATCATAGTTAGGGGATTACTGTAGTAACTTCAAGAGAAATGATGAGGCCCAGGCAATAGGGGCTTGAGGAACCACAGGGAGGGGCTGACTTCAGAAACAGGCAGAGGGGGAGGCGAGTGCAGGGAGTGGAAGAGGGAGTGGTTGAGGATGACTCCCAGGTTATCGTGTTGGTGACAGAATGGAACGTTATGCCGTGGATTGTGAAAGGAGACCAGGAAGAGGAGCTGGTTTTGTGGGGGGCCAGGAGATGTAGGCAGGAGATGTACCCAGTTTCAGAGGTTAAGATTTTGGCAGGATAAGGGCCTAGAGTGGGCATTTAGAGGGACTGGTTTAGTGCTCAGGAGATGGGATTGAGATAAAAATTTTGGAGTCATCATTAAAGACATGGGTTAGATGAAGTCATCTACAGAGAATGTGCAGATGGAGAAGGGGACAGTGGTGAGGAGGGAACCCTGGGGAAATGGAGACTTCAGGAGCAGGTAGAAAAGCATAGAAACGAGAGTGACTGAGAGACCAGAGGAAAATCAGGAGAAAGACAATTAGGAGCTTCCAGGAGACAGTAATGTAAAGTATAGAATATATTAAAGAGAGGCAAAGAAGATTGGTGCCAAAAAAAAAAAAAAAAAAAAAAAAAAAAAAAAAAAAAAAGTGGCCAAGTGCTGGGGAGGATCCCTTGAGGCCAGAGTTTGAGACCAGCCTGGGCAACATAGTGACACCCCATTGCTACAAAAAAAATTATGAAAATTAGCTGGGTGTGGTGGCAAGTATCCACGGGGTGGGTGGGAGGACAAGGTTATTTTGGTAAGCCTAGCAAACTCTGGGGCAGAGAAGTGGAGGGGGAGAAGCTTGCCTATCTTGAGCTGAGGAGGGAAGAGGAAGTGAGAAATGGAGGCAGCCACATGCTGTCCTTTGAGAAGGACCCAATTTCTATTCTCACTGGTGTAACTTAAAAACAAAACCAAAGTTATGAAATATTTCAAACATAAAGTAAAAAGGAGCTGGGCATGGTGATATGTGCCTGTCATCCAAGTTACTCAGGAAGCCAAGGTGCAAGGGTCATTTGAGCCCAGGAATTCAAGACCAGCCAGGGCAACATAGTGAGACCCTGTGTCTTTAAAAAAAAAGAAAAGAAAAGAAAAGAAACACCCACTACCCAACAGTAAACATTCTGCTATCTTTGCATCAGGTTTTTACTTTTTGGAGAAAACATGACTAGTGTTTGAAACCCCACATTTACCCTTTCCTGATCCCATTGCCCTCCCTCCATTAGGGAACCACCATCCTGAAGCTGGTGTTTCATTCCCTTGCATGGTTGATACTTTTATTACCTAAGTTTATATCTATAAGCAATAAATATAATTGTTTTGCAAATTTTTAAACTTTATAGAAATGGATCATGCTGAATATACTTCTGCCTCTTGCTTCTTTCATTCTCAGTACTGCTTTGGAGATTTATTTATGTTGACACATGTAGCTCGAGTTATTTCAACTGCTATATGGTATTCCTTTGTATAAATATACCACATATCTCTCCATTCTCTTGTGGTGGACATTTAGTTGGTTTCCAATTTTTTGTTCAAACAAGGTTGCAATGATCATTCTTCTACATGTCTCTTATACACATGTAGGGATATTTCTGGAATATATACCTAGAAGTGAAACTTGCTAAGCCATGGATTACAGGCACCTTCAACTTCACTAGATACAGTGTCAAACTTTTTACCAAAGTGATGGTACCAGTTTACATACACAACAGCCATTTACGACAATTCTAGATGCCTCACATCCTCACCAACATTTCATTTGTTGAAAATTTAATTTTGGCCAATTTGATGAAGTTATATTCCATAGTTTCCTTTAGATTTTTACCAGGTCACCAATAACATAGTGTAGATACCACACAACTCTAGGAGGCACTGTTCACAGTTTAGTCTTTGTGAATGGCACATTCTAGAGTTGGTACAGTGACAGTGGTCTTGAGTGATGTTAAGAATTTTGTTTACTGACCTGTTAGGTTTTCTCTTTTGTGGGAATTAACAAAATAATGATTATATACATATGAAAAAAGTAGATTCCTATATTAATTATACATAAAATAAATTTAAAGTGAATTAAAGATCTAAATGCTAGACTGGGCATGGTAGCTTAAGCCTGGCCAGCACTTTGGGAGGCTGAGGCGGGAGGATTGTTTGAGCCCATGAATTTGAGGCTGCAGTGAGCTATGACCACGCCACTGTACTCCAGCCTAGGTGGCAAAGTGAGACTCCATCTCTTGAAAAAAAATAAAACTTTGATTTTCTATGTTGATAAATGAGATCTATAATTTTTTTTTTTCTCTTACACTGTCTTTTTGTTTTTGTGGGTTTTGTTTTGTTTTGGACACAGGGTTTCACTGTCACCCAGGCTGGAGTAAAGTGGCATGATTATAGCTCACTGTGGCCTTAAAAACTGAGTTCAATTGATCCTGCCACCTTGGCCTCCCAAAGTGTTGGGATGGGATTACAGGCGTGAGCCACTGTGCATGGCTTCATGTCGTCTTTATAAAGTTTTAACATTGAGATTTTGTAAGTCTCAAAATGAATTTGTGGTTATTCCTTTTTTTTTTTTTTTTTGAGACGGAGTCTCGCTCTGTCACCCAGGCTGGAGTGCAGTGGCCAGATCTCAGCTCACTGCAAGCTCCGCCTCCCGGGTTTACGCCATTCTCCTGCCTCAGCCTCCGGAGTAGCTGGGACTACAGGCGCCTGCCACCTCGCCCGGCTAGTTTTTTGTATTTTTTAGTAGAGACGGGTTTCACCGTGTTAGCCAGGATGGTCTCGATCTCCTGACCTCGTGATCCGCCCGTCTCGGCCTCCCAAAGTGCTGGGATTACAGGCTTGAGCCACCGTGCCCGGCCGGTTATTCCTTTTTTCTAATCTCAGTTGAAAAGTCTTTCGCCCATTTTTCTACTGGGTGTTTTGTTTTTATTGTTGTTGTTTTGATGTTGTTGTTTGAGAGTCGGTGATCTCAGTTCACTGCAACCTCCACCTCCCAGGTTCAAAACATTCTCCTGCCTCAGCCTCCCGAGTAGCTAGGATTACACCACCACGTCTGGCTAATTTTTTTATTTTTAGTAGAGACAGCGTTTTTCTTTTTTCTTTTTCTTTTTTTGAGACAGAGTCTCACTCTGTCACCCAGGCTGGAGTGCAGTGGCACAATCTCAGCTTACTGCAACCTCTGCCTCCCAGGTTCAAGCAATTCTCCTGCCTCAGCCTCCCAAGTAGCTGGGACTACAGGCGCGTGCCATGACGCCCGGCTAATTTTTTGTGTTTTTAGTAGAGATGGAGTTTTGCAGTGTTAGCCAGGATGGTCTGGATCTCCTGACCTTGTGATCTGCCTGCCTCAGCCTCCCAAAGTTCTGGGATTACAGGCGTAAACCAGCACGCCCAGCCCTAGAGACAGGGTTTCACCGTGTTGGCCAGGCTGGTCTTGACCTCCTGACCTCAAGTGATCTACTTACCTCGGCCTCCCAAAGTGTTGGGCTTACAGGCGTGAGCCACTGCACCCAGCCTGGGTGGTTTGTGTTACTGATTCCAAGAGTTCTTTTATTTATTTTGGATATTAATTATGTCTTGATTAGATCTCTTACCCAGTATGTGGCTTCTATTTGTTTTAGGTGTTTTTTTTTTTTTTTCCTGTTTTGAGACAGAGTCTCCCTCTGTCAGCCAAGCTGGAATGCAATGGCAAGATCTCAGCTCACTGCAACCTCTGTCTCCCAGGCTCAAGCAATTCTCCTGCCTCAGCCTCCCGAGTGTCTGGAATTACAGGTGTGTGCCACCACGCCCGGCTAATTTTTGTATTTTTAGTAGAGACAGGGTCTCACCATGTTGGCCAGACTGGTCTTGAACTCCTGACCTGATCCACACACCTCGGCCTCCCAAAGTTCTGGGATTACAGGTGTCAGCCACCGCACCCGGCTGGTGCCTTTTTTGTACAGATGTTGTTCACTGTAATGTTCATTTTAATATACTTAAATTTGTCAATCTTTGATAGTTTGTGTTTTATATCTGAGTACCCTCCTTACTCCAGGGTCCTAGATATTCTACTTATTTTTCAAACTTTTTTTCCCCCCCGAGACGGAGTCTCTTGTTGCCCAGGCTGGAGTGCAGTGGTATGATCTCGGTTCACTGCAACCTCCGCCTCCCGGGTCCAAGTGATTCTCCTGCCTCAGCCTCCCAAGTAGCTGGAATTACAGGTGCCCGCCACAACACCCAGCTGATTTTTGTATTTTTAGTAGAGACAGGTTTCACCATGTTGGCCAGGCTGGTCTTGACCTCCTGACCTCAAGTGATCCACACACCTCGGCCTCCCAAGTGCTGGGATTACAGGTATGAGCCACTGTTCCCGGGCTGTTTTTGTTTTTTGCAACAGGGTCACCCAGGCTGAAGTGCAGTGGTGCAATCATAGCTCACTGCAACCTTAAACTCCTTGGGCTCATTGCTTGAGCTTCCCACTTCAGCCTCCTGAGTAGCTGGGACTACAGGCATGCACCACCGGGCCCAGCTAATTCTTAAATTTTTTGTAGAGACAGTGTCTCACTATATTGCCCAGGGCTCAAACTCCTGGCCTCAAGGGATCCTTCCACTTCAACCTCCCAAAGTGCTGGCAATACAGGTGTGAGCCACCATGCCGTCTTATATTCAGATATTTAATCCACCTTGAATTTATGTGTAATATAGGAATCTGTTTTTTCATATATAACCGTTATAGAGTCATGGGTCATCCAGTTCATTTTTCAGGCCATTGCTGTTATATTTTAAACATGGGGGCTAGGCACTACTCAGGAGGCTGAGGTGGGAGGATCACTTGAGCCCAGAAATTCGAAGCTACAGTGAGCTGTGATCACGGCACAGCACTCCAGCCTGTGTAACAGTGAGACCCCATCTCTTTTAAATATATATATATGATTTTTATGTGTTGATGAGACAAAGCTATAACTTTTATACCATCTTTATAAAGTTTTAACACTGAGATTTTATAAGTCTCAAAATGAATGTAATTACTCCTTTTCTAATCTCTGAAAGAGTTTAAGAAAGGGGTCCCTTAGTTTGATAAAATTCATCTGTACAATTTTACAAGTCTAGTGTCTTTGAGGATTACAGTTTGGGGGAAGAATATATGCTTTTTTTTTAACTTTTTAAATCTTCACTTAGATGTTACATTTTAAAGGCAAAATTGACAAATCCACTTTTATTGACTGATATTCCAAATAGGTGCTGCTTTCTTCAATGGTTTGTTTTGTAGCCGATAGCTACTCGGGCCTCTGTTCCAGTACTTCTGCTACAGCACTTACAACATTGCTTTGTAATTATTCTTTACATGTTGGTTTACCGCCAGACGGAAACCTCCTGGAAGACAGGATGGTACTTTATTTGTATTTGTGCCCTAGTATGCAGCATGGTTAATCCTATTCTGTAGGATTCTGTATAATCCTACATTTACATGGTTAAGAAGGTTTCACTGTTCCCTCCCACCAGTCCCTGCTCCAAGTGGGGCTGTTTGGTAGGCCAAGCAAGGCCAGAGTCCTCCCAGGCACATTATAAATAGAAAAAAACAACATCATGAAATGATTTGACATTGCCAACCACGTCATTCTTCTTCAGTTTCACTTAGTGTCTTAGTTCTGCCACTCGGTAGTCGTGTGGCTGTGGAAACTTCACTACCTATCTTATGGAGGCTTGTTGAAGATTGTGATAATGTATGTAAATCAATTCTGGTATCCAGAGGGTGCTTAGTAAGTGCTAACTATAAATTACTTAAAATAAAAACATGGCTGGGCACGGTGGCTCACGCCTGTAATTCCAGCACTTTGGGAGGTTGAGACGGGTGGGTCACCTGAGGTCAGGAGTTCCAGACCAGTCTGGCCAACACGGTGAAACCCTGTCTCTACTAAAAATACAAAAATTAGCCAGGCATGGTGGCGTGCACCTGTAATCCCAGCCACTCGGGAGGCTGAGGCAGGAGAATCGCTGGAACCCGGGAGGTGGAGGTTGCAGTGAACTGAGATGGTGCCATTGTACTCCAGCCTGGGCCAACCGCAGAACGACTCCGTCTCAAAAAACAAACAAACAAAAAAAAAAAAACCACAATTGGCTTCAGCGATACTTGCCTGGTGGTTTTCTTCTCTTTAGCTATTTCTTCTCGGTTGCATTTGTGGGTTTGTGGTTGTGAAACAAATCAATCAAAATGCCTTTGGGAAGCCGCCCCTCCTCCCTTCTGTAAAATCCTATTTCTGTTCATATGTTTAGGCAGAGGTTCACCATTCTCTGCCCCAAGCAGGGCTGCTTGGTAGTCCAAGCAAGGCCAGAGACCTCTTAGGGACTTTTGTTAGTGCTCTCAGAAAAGATGTTCTTCCTTCCACTAGAGTTGCTAAGCAACTCCAAAGATGGGGCCATCTTTGCCATCACATGGAGAGAACACAGAGAAAAACAAAACCAAGAGATGGAGTTTTAATGTTATTATTTGATCCCTGGTTCTAGCTACACCTCAAGCCACTGAACCATCCCTCTGAGAGGCAAAATAATAAACTGCCTTTTTAATGCTAAGGCCAGTTTGAATTGGGAGTGTGTCATTGCAAATAAGACTCCTTAGTAACAAAGAGCTCGCTTTCCCTTTACTTGCTCACTCAGGTCGGTGTCTAACTGCTTTTAGTGGGAAACTATCAGCAAAGAGAAACAGATTTTATTAGCTCAAGTTTGGTAAAGACCCAACAAGATGTTTGTAACAAACTCAGAATGTTTCCTCTGATCCCAACTGAAAAGGTGACATCATTCGAGAGCTTGGATGAGCTACTTATATAATTTGGTAAAGATAAAGTTAAAGGTCTTTGTTTCTTCCCCAATGGAAAGTGTGAGTCATTTTAATTACATGTTCTTGGACTGCTGGGACATACCTGGTTTCTTCATTCTTGTCTGTGTAGTGCTCTAGCCACCAACACAGTATGTCTGCAGAAGATTTAAGAAAGTAACTAAGCATTTCCTCTCAAATGTATTTGTGTCCTAGCAAGCCTACACATCTATACTAATGTGTGAGAAATGAAACTCATGGGCATAGATAAATCTAATCTTGATTTTTAGGAAGAAGGGAGTAGAAAGCAGTACCTTAAAGAACGCAGGATCATTAAAAGGATGCACAGAAGTGATATGGAAAGATCACTAAAATATAATGTTAAATGAAAGAAAGCAATGTAGGTAGAAGTATATGTTTTCTTTGTATAAGAAAAAGAAGAGGCTGGGGGCAGTGGCTCACGCCTGTAATCCCAGCACTTTGGGAGGCCAAGGCAGGTGGATCACGAGGTCAGGAGATCCAAACCATCCTGGCTAACACGGTGAAACCCCATCTCTACTAAAAAAAAAAATACAAAAAAATTAGCCGGGCGTGATGGCAGGCACCTGTAATCCCAGCTACTCAGGAGGCTGAGGCAGGAGAATGGCGTGAATCCAGGAGGCAGAGCTTGCTGTGAGCTGAGATCGTGCCACTGGGTGACAGAGCAAGACGCCATCTCAAAAAAAAAAAAGATAAAAAGAACAAGCTAGGTGTAGTGGTGGGCACCTGTAATCCCAGCACTTTGCGAGGCTGAGGTGGGTGGATCACCTGCAGTCAGGAGTTTGAGACCAGCCTGGCTAACATGGTAAGACCTCATCTCTACTAAAAATACAAAATTAGCTAGGCATGGTGGCACATGCCTGTAATCCCAGCTATTTAGGAGGCGAGGCTGGAGAAGCGCTTGAACCCAGGAGGTGGAAGTTGCAGTGAGTTGAGATTGCACCACTGCACTCCAGCCTGGGTGACAAGAGCAAAACTCTACCTCAAAAAAAAAAAAAGACAATAAGGATATGTATTCATATTTAATTATGCTTTTTACTATGCTATTATACTATCCTTTAAATTATCCTATTTACTTTTAAAATACTGAAAAGAAACAAGAAGCTAGTAAAAGTAATTTCCCATAAAGGGCAGAGGTGGTTAGGAAGCTGGCGGGAGCAAGCCTTCTCGGTGTATACCTTTTTGTATTGTCCTGATCTCTCAATCATGTGAACATATTAGTTATTCAAAACAATGTCTCTCCTTATGACCCTGGCCACAGCTCCCGGTCCCGGATGTGCAGCCATGGCCTCCACAAGCCCTCTTCCTGACCTGCCAGATGTAGGGGCCACTTCTCTGACCCATCCAAAAGGAGGTGAATAAAGGACATGGCCACAGTGCAATGCCTTTATGAGATAATTTTTATTGTTAAATTTTTTTTTTTTTACCTTAATTAGCTTTCCAAGGAAAGGAGGAACCAAATTAGCTCAGTCCAACATCTGATTGGGCAGTTGGCATATTCTTTTAGTGAAGCAAGTGTTCTGACGACCTTAAGGATTTATTTGGATAATTTTTACTTCAGCCATCTAACACTTAAGCATAACCACAGATAAATGCATTCACCTTCCGCTTTCACTTTAATCCGCGCCTTACCTCACTTTGATAAGAATATCATTTTAAATATAGATTTCCAGAAGGACCAAGTTTCCTGGATAACTTTACAGCCATGAGGACAGTGCACAGAAAGAACAACTCAAATAAACCTCTGTATTGATATAATTTTACTAGTCTTAACGAAACCAAACTTCCAATATATTAAGAAATAAATCCAGTTACAAATGCCACTAAAGGTCTATGTGAAGAGGTTTCTGGTATTTATAATAACTGAAAATGGCTTTGGCTATTTACGCAAGATCCACAAGCAGTTACAGGGTGCACCTTAGCCAGCAATGGCCCTCAGAAGCCAAAAGTGGTTCTCTCCGCTGTAGGCCACATACAAGTAATCCATCTTCATCTTTTTTCCTTCTCGTAAAGCGTGTCCCATAGTTAGGCTTGAAAGGAAAACAAAAAAAATCATTGAAAATCCCAGGTTTCAGGAGAAAAGGATGGCCTGAGGATAGGAATTTAGTAAAAAGACTTCAGGTGTCAGTACCTGCTGTGTGCTTATAATCCTGTTTTAAAGAAAGAGAAAGGAGCCATAAAAAGACAAAGCCATTTGACATCCTCCCAAATAAATCCTTTAAAGAAGCCAGCTCCTTCAGGGGACTTTGGCTGGTTAACACATGAATACCAAGGACAAGAGAAGAAACTAAGCAAAATGAAGAACCTGAAAGGCTCACCTCTGTGTGGGTAAAGGACCCTAGCAAGGAAGAGTAGTTTGGGTTCATTATCACAGAAACTCCCCAGCTAAACCCCTGTGCCCCCAAACATCTGTATCATCATCATCAAAGAGAAGTTATTTTCCTCACACTTAATGCAAAAAGCTGTAAATGTATCTGGGATCCAAAGAAGCCCGCCCAACCTCCCAAAGAACCTTCCAAAAATAGATAGTCTTCAAACTAAACGTGTGTGGGTAGGAAAGCTGGCTTTCCCTAAGTGGTAAAACAGACTGCGCAGTGGAGATCTAATCTAGTTCTGTGCCATGAAACTGAGCTGGACCAGCTCCAGAGTAAGACTAGTAACACCTGGATCCCTATGCAAGCTCTGCCCCGTGACTGTACTCTCTGAGATGAGAGGAGGTGCAAATGTGTTAAGACCATGAGTGGAGGGGTCAACCAGAAACAGTAGTAAGATGCTCAGTCTGAGACATCTGAGGTCACTAGCCCAGATAGGTCGGTCACAACAGATCCTTAAAAGGGGGACTCATAAACCAAGGGCCAGTGGGGAAGATAAGGAGCAGTCCAAGGCCTCAACCTGAGGAAGCACTGAGTGCCCCACCTGCTGCTTTGCTCCTCAAGAGCTGAGTGGGACCTCCATGTAAACATGGACGAATACCACATTTATGAAGGGGGAGGTTTTGAGTTTTTTTTCCTATTCTTTCTGCCCCATTTGCAAGCTTAGCTCGGATGGCTGTGTGGGTAGATGAGAATTATTAAGTAACAATGTGGGGGAGGGCTGATTATGAATATGAAACAACCTGTCATCGGCATCTTGTACAATAAAAACGGTGCTCCCTGTGAGGATCTCTTAGCCTGGAATTTGTAAAATAAGGACTCCCTGGAACAGAACTGTTGAACAGAAATTTCTGCTATGACTGAAATGTCCTGTATCGCTGCTACAACACAGTAGCCACTAGCTGCATTCAGCACTTGAAAATGTGGCTCATCTGAATTGGGATGTGCAGTGTCAAACATAAAAAAGATTTCAGACTTAGTATCAAAATGCAGCAAAATAGCTCTATTTTGATTACGTGCTGAAATGATAAAATTATGGATATACTGGGTCAAATAAAATGTATCATTAAAATTAATTTCCACCGGGCGCAGTAGCTCACGCCTGTAATCCTAGCACTTTGGGAGGCTGAGGTGGGTGGATCACCTGAGGTCAGGAGTTTGAGACCAACCTGACCAACATGGTGAAACCCGTCTCTACTAAAAACACAAAAGTAGCCAGGCGTGGTGGCGCACGCCGTCATCCCAGCTACTCGGGAGGCTGAGGCAGGAGAATTGCTTGAACCTGGGAGGTGGAGGCTGCAGTGGGCCAAGATCGTGCCACTGCACTGCAGCCTGGGCAACAAGAGCAAAACTCTGTCTCAAAAAAAAAAAAAAAAAAAAAAGTTAAATTTCAACTGGTTTTATTTTTTTAATGTGGCTACTACAAAATTCTTAAATTACATACGTGGCTTGCATCCATTTCTACTGACAGCAGTGCCCCAGGACAGGACTTAGGGGGCAGTGGATAGAGGGAGGAACAACACCTACAGCCGTGGGTCGCAGCCTTGGCTGCACATCAGAATCTTACTGGAGAGCTTTAAAAACATCTCCATGCCCAAGCCCTACCCAGACCAACGAAATCATCACTATGTTTTGTTTTGTTAAGACAGTCTTGCTCTGTCACCCGGGCTGGAGTTCAGTGGCAGGATCTCAGCTCACTGCAACCCCTACCTTCCGGTTCAAGCAAGTCTCATGTCTTAGCCTCCCAAGTAGCTGGGATTACAGGTGCATGCCACCACGCCCAGCTAAATTATTTATTTATTTATTTTTTTCTTTTTTAGTAGAGGTGGGATTTCACCGTGTTGGCCAGGCTGGTCTTGAACTCCTGACCTCAGGTGATCCACCCACCTCTGCCTCCCAAAGTGCTGGATTACAGGCATGAGCCACGTGCCCGGCCTCATCAGCATATTTTTTAAATGCCTAAGATGATTCCATGTGCAGCCAGGTTGAGAAGGAAGATGCCTGACCTTTTGTTGTGGGAGAGAAGGGAGGGTCACCTTTAAAAGCTATGTGATTAGGAAGTAGAGTGACGAGCCAGGAAGTGAAATGACAAGCCGGAAACTCGCAGAAGGGCTTGAACATGTAGCTGAGTGTCCCAAGATTTTTACCCTGGTGGTTGAGAATGCCCAGAGAGTAACCCCACTTTCCTCTGAAACTCCTCAGAATGAGGCTAATGGGAAAACAACTACAGCTACTGCCATAACTCTTTACCCCATTTGTCCAAGTGTCCAGGGTGACCCTGATGACAACTGTCATAACATCTCCCCACTGCCATTACCAGATGAGTTTAGATGCGGTAGCAGACATTGTGTGCAATTCAGAGTCGCCCCATAGTGCCTTTGTGAAGTTTGGTCCCACACAGACTAAGTTCTGCTCTTTTCCTAGCAAGTTAGAAGCCCTAATACAATGATTCTAAATCCCGTTGCTACATTAGAAACATTTGAGGAGCTTCATAAACACCAGCAGCCCACCCCCAGGCCTGTGTATGCTATCCATGGTGAACAATGACCACTGGACGGCTACTGTTGAAGGCAGGTCCTGACACACTGAGCCCTGACTCGGCAGGAGAAGAGGCCCATAATCATGTGGCTTTCATTCCTTTCTGGCTTTAGATTCCACTGTCTTTTAAGTAAAACTTGGGTTCATCAATTTGTTTAAGCAGTGCCCCAGTAGCTACAGAAGCTGACAGTAAAAATCCTAACTATAATGGCAACACGTATGTGCGAAGCACTGCTCATACATTACATGTGTTAACTCTTTATCCTCAAAACAACCTTATGAGGTAGATAGTACCATAATCCATAGTTCATAGATAAGAAAACCAAGGCACAGAGATTCTAAATTCACTCCAGGTCAAAAAACTAGGAGACCACCAAGGTTTGCTGCCTCCAAATGTCCAAACAGCTAGATCTGTTCTGATGACCTAACATTAGAGTCCTTACACCTTCTGCAGAGATCTTCCCTAGAACAGTGCTTCTCATACAAATGTTGGTACCAATCATCGGAACATCAAGCTCCCAGGTAAGGCGACTGCTGCCAGTCTCTGCATCACATGCTGAGTAGCAAGGTCTTAGGGCTCTCTCCTTCAGATCTTGTAATTTGACAACTAGATGCCTTAGTGCCTAATGACTTAAGAATCCAACATTTCCCATTTTCTGACACACAACCTCATGTGGAAACTTAGTTGGCAGTAGCACTGTGTCCTTATAGTCAGGATACCCCTTGGGCATGGAACTTGGTAACTGACAATGCTCAATGCTGAACATGCACCTAATTTTGAGGCTTTACTGAGTCTCATGAAGCAAGACTGATTTGAAAACAGCACTTATGGGATCGGACTGCATACATGCAGAGTCAGAATAACTTGGCCTGCAGCCAAAATGAGCTGGGCCACAAATAGACTTAAAAAAAAATTAACTCATTTTTTTAAAGTCCCATTAAAAGGATATTCAAATGGAAGTGCAGGGAGACAAGATGCAACCCTCACTAGAAGGCAGTCTATTAGCAGAAGGCTGGTGTGTCACTTTGGGACATATTCCACAAACCTCTGAGAAGATAAACTTCTCCCTCAGAATTTGGAGGCCTGAGCTATACACAGCACTGAGCAGGCCACTGCTAGGATGCCAGAGGATCCTGAAGCACAGAGGCAGCTCTAATGCATCTATCCAGCTAAGCTGCACAGGCTTGCTGGATGCCCTGACAACTCGCAAGCAGCACTGCAGCTCCAAGCCTTGCTGCCTAAGTTGCTGCGAGGTGGCTGTAGAAAACACCTGAAGATGGCCTCCAGTCCCTAACACAAATGCACACCCTGTGGCATCAAGTATCACATGCATTCATCTGAGAAAGATGCTGCTCTGAGTACGGAGGCACTGCCACCTTCCAAGCTCTGAGTCTGGCAAGGAAAGAAATGGGTAAAGCCAGTGGTAGATTCAAGCTATGGAGCGAATCTCAGGTGAAGTGGGACCCTGAAGTACTGTGTGAAAATGAACTTGGCCGGGCGCGGTGGCTCAAGCCTGTAATCCCAGCACTTTGGGAAGCCGAGACGGGCGGATCACGAGGTCAGGAGATTGAGACCATCCTGGCTAACACAGTGAAACCCCGTCTCTACTAAAAAATACAAAAAAAAAAAAACTAGCCGGGCCTGGTGGCGGGTGCCTGTAGTCCCAGCTACTCGGGAGGCTGAGGCAGGAGAATGGCGTAAACCCGGGAGGTGGAGCTTGCAGTGAGCTGAGATCCGGCCACTGCACTCCAGCCTGGGGACAGAGCGAGACTCTGTCTCAAAAAAAAAAAAAAAAAAAAAAAAAAAAAAATGAACTTAAACTGCCTCTAAAGGCCTCTCCCCAACCCTTCCACTGAAGGACATAGATCCAGGCAAAACCATTTCTCCAATGGAGAAACTGTGCAATACAAAAGGGAAAGTTACAGCAGGATCCACATCAGGAATGGCCATGTGACTCTAGACAGACATCAGTTTATGCTACTCAACAGCTCTATGCATTGGGAGAGGCTGACCTAGAACTATGTGGATGCCCAATCCCTAGAGAACCTACGTTCACCCCAACCAAGGGCAGGTCATGGAGGCTGTGGGGTCTACACTGAGTCATGAATTGGCTGGGGTGATAAGCACACCTGGCCACCCATGTGCTTTGGAGTCCACGTGCTTCCACTGGACCTTGGATTCTCTCTTCTCCAGCAGGGTAGGATAGGAGGTGGGAGGTGGGAGGGCAATGGCCACTACTGTCAATCCTGGAGAGGCGCTGGCTTCACAGCGAAGGTTAGTAAGGCCCTGACGCTCCCCAAGATTCTAAAATATAAAGATTAACCCCTGGTTGTTGTTCCTCTTTTTGTTTTGATTTTGAGACGGAGTTTCACTCATGTCTCCCAGGCTGGAGTGCAGTGGTGCGATCTCAGCTCACCACAACCTCCTCCTCCCAGCTTCAAGCGATTCTCCTGCCTCAGCCCCAGAGTAGCTGGGATTACAGGCGACCACCACACGCCCGGCATAGGACAGCACATATTTATCTGATAAAAACGAACAACTAGGCCGGGAGCAGTGGCTCCCGCTTGTAATCCCAGCACTCTGGGAGGCCAAGGTCAGCAGATCACCTGAGCTCAGGAGTTACAGACCAGCCTAGCTAATATGGTGAAACCCCGTCTCTACTAAAAATACAAAAAAATTAGCCAGGCGTGGTGGTGGTCGCCTGTAATCCCAGCTACTCGGGGGCTGAGGCAGGAGAATCGCTTGAAGCTGGGAGGCGGAGGTTGCAGTGAGCCGAGATTGTGCCACTGCACTCCAGCCTGGGCAACATGAGTGAACTCCGTCTCAAAAAAAAAAAAAAATGTCCAGTCCTTAAAGAAGTATTTACCCAGAAATGATCCAAGTGCTTTAAGCACATTTCTAAATAAAGGATGAATAAGTGTGGGGTGAAGTCATTAATTGGGGTCTGAAGGGTCAGGACTTGGATTTCTTGTTACTCTGTCCTAAAACCGACTTGGGTTACTGGTATAAGCTGCTTTAGGGTGGACAGATTGGAAAGGCAAATGGGACTTGGAGAGAAAATGGCTTTGAAGCAGTCTCTGCTGCCCTGAAAATCACTTTTCATTTCTAAGACATCACAGCTTCCTTTTACTGAAGATCTCTTTAAGATCCAGAAGCAAATAAACACCATATTCTTAAACAGCACAGGTTTCCCAATGTCAAATTATAGTATCTGGCCAGGTGTGGTGGGTAACACCCATAATTCCAGCACTCTGGGAGGCCAAGGCAGGAGGATCACCTGTAGCCAGGAGTTTGAGATCAACCTGGTGAGGTGGGAGGACTGCTCAAGCCCAGGAGTTCAAGGCTGCAGTGAGCTAAGACTATGTCACTGCACTCCAGCCAGGGTGACAGAGCAAGACCTTGTCTCAACAACAACAACAACAAATATCTTAGAGATATTTTATTTAATGATATACTCCTGTTTCTATTTTAAACAGGGGATTAACAAGACTCTTATCTATGTTCTAAACAAACAAAGACCATTGACTTGCCAGGTCTGAGTTCCCCTCTAAGGCCACGAGCAGGAAACGTGTACACTGATGTTTTTTCTGAAGTTGTGTCTGAACAAAGGCATGGTTCCCCTTCCATTTTTGGCCTGATTCTTGATGCAGGCACCTAAGCAGAGAGTTCAGCTTTCCAATGCTAAATGGGAAAAGGCCATTGTGATTCCCTTTTTTTTAAATGAAACAAGAACTTAGAATTTACGAAGTAAAACTTAGGGACTTGCCTCTGTCTCTATTTATAGAATCAATATTTAATACTAACTACTCTAAATAAAAATCATGACACTTTACATGCTGACCGCCTGTTTTCCACTCCAAGGCAGAAATAACTGAGAACTTCCTCCCCTTCAGCCTCAGACATAATTGATCTTCATGCAGACCAGTCAGTCATCGGAGAGGGAGGGCTCCTGCAGACTTGAATTCGTCCCTTCTCTAATTTCCCCAGCCACTCTTTGAAGCCAGCAAGCACTGCATGAAGGTTAAGAGAGGCTCCATGCTTCCCTAAGAGGCTGAAAAGACCTGAGGAAGAGGCTGCTAAATTTTCTTGGGGAAGAGATGGTGAAGCTGAATCACAGCCAGCTTTAGGAAGTACCCTGTGGCACTTTTTATGTTTATGGGTGATTTACATTTGCATAAAGCCCAACGATGTCACAAGCCTCTTTTGTTTAGAAACAAATTTATATTTTTAGCCCGGTGTGGTGGCACGCACCTGCGGTCCCATCCCAATTATAAGGGAGTCTGAGGTGGGAGGATCACTTGATCCTAGGAGGCAGAGGTTGCAGTGAGCTGAGATTGCACCACTGCACTCCAACCTGGGCAACAGAGTGAGACTCTGTCTCAAAAAAAAAAATTGTTTCTGAAAATAAAGCCCCAAAATGAACAGTTGCATTAAGTGTAGGGTGACAGTCATTAACTGGGGCCAAAAGAGCTGACAGCCTGGGCAAAGGGCCCTAGTTGGTGACTAAATCCTGAAGGGTCAGGACTTGGATTTCTGGTTACTCGGCCCTAAAATCCTGACTTGAGTTACTAGTGTCATCTGCTTTAGGGTTGATTCTCACCGCACTGGAAAGGAAAACAGGACTTGGAGAGAAAATGGGTTGAAGCAGTCTCTGCTGCCCTGAAAAATCATTTTTCATTTCCAATTCTATTTCTATCTCAGGGATAATGGGGGAGGGGAAGTTGATAAGACCTGTAGCCATTTTAATTGCCAGATTACTGTGGAGCCATCTGAGTAATCTGAAGGTCTCCAGAAACGTGCTTCATTTCCTTTGAGAAGAACCAGAGAATCAGAATTGAGGAAAATAAACTCAATGCCATAGGTCCTAGTCACTTACTTTCTCCCACTGAGCCATCACCTCCGGGAAGTAGGAAACACAGGGTCACCAAGACTCTGCAGAAGTTGCAGATGTTATGAAAGATTACCACCCCAAACACCTTAAGGAAAGCCCAGGGTAACCACGGATGCCCAAGGCTTCCTCCCCTGGTGAAGACACAGCCCAGAGGCCTGGGAAGGAAGGTTGGAAGAGCCCTATGGGTGACAAGATCACCTCAAGCAACACCACAGCTTCCAGAGCTACAGCTGTGGCAGACCAATGGTGTCCAGCGGGCAGGCCCTGGGCTGTCTCCTCAGGTTGAATGCTGGCCTTAGGGAGGGAGCTTCTATTTCTCCCCTGCCTTTCTATCAGACACCAGGAAGTGGAGGTGGAGGATACTGGGAAAGAGGAAATCAGACCAAAAAATAGCCAGAGCTTTCCACCTTTAACAGAAGTAAGTAACTGGAATTTGGCAGAGGCCTCTTCTGGAGTCTTCAAGGATTTTTAACAGGAACCTATGTGGGCAACATTGGGCTAGTTCCCAGGGCTTCTGAAAGCCTTCACTTTTAGAAGTATTACTTCTGGGGGTGGTATATGAAACCTACATTGGGTCACTAAGATAAGATGTGGCCAGGAACTCACACTCAGGGGACAGGTGGGGGCCAGAATCTGGATCAGGGCCTAAAACTACCCACTCAGTAACGGGAAAGGACTGACCAGGATGTTAGACGGAGCCCCTCCATTTTCCTCTTTCCACAGGGGACTAAAGCTGGGCTATCACATACACAGAAAAGGGGAATTCTAATGCCTCTGCCCACATTCAGGCCACAAGTTACAGTCCCAAAGATTGCTTCCAGGCAGCACAATAGTCTGACAGTCAAAGCAGGTGCTACCAAGGGAGGTATAAGTCTATAAAATAAAGACTTCAGAGCCCTTTACTGTGCAGCAGTCATTTTGTTAGACTTGAGGATCAGGCAGCTATAGACACTTACAATGTCAAAGAGTTGACCAAGTTTGGAAGCAAGCAAACTGGATGATTAACTGAGTGAGCCTCAGCAGGGCCCACAGGCTCCCAGTGGAGGAGAGTGCCAGGACTGCCTTCAGGAAAGAAAACCTCATTTCAGGCCTCAGTTCTACCTATAGCTTAAGCCTAAATAAGTTCTCAACTGTTTTAAAAGATTCTTGGAGATGTAAGGCTGAGTTTCGTCATTTTTTTTAAAGTCCAGGCCTTGTTCTATTTTCTGAATGCAAAACGCACTCTTATGTATTGCAGCCATTATTTTCCTGGAGCCCCTGAGGTCAGGGAGCACAAAATTCAGATTTCTAGTCAGGACCCCTAAGAGTTTTCAGACTTCCAAAGTTTTGGAGTTCCATAAGCAGCCAACCAGATGTCTAATACCAGAGGGCCCATCCAGTAAACATCTCTCACCTGGACTGTGGGACTGTCTTATCCACAAACAGGAAGATCGCCTTTTCAGAAGGAAGCTGGATCCTTTTCCTGATGATCCACATGAACTGAGCCACAGTGATATCAGATGGAACCAAGTACTTCCGTTTGTCAATGTCAACAATCTGAGAGCCTGAGACCTTTTCCACAATCACCTGGGAAAGTAAAGAGAGGTCAGGACTGAGTTTCCTAAAGGGAGGCTCTGGCCTCACATGGCTGAGGAGCTGAGAAACACAGTGTGGGCAAGGAGGTGGGTGGGAAACTGCATAGCAGGAGAAAATATGCCTTTGGCTTAATAAACCACACACTCTGGAGGTTAAGAACTGATATAAATGTGTTATAGGGAAACGGTAAGTGCTTTTCTGTGGTCAATTATGTAAGAGAAATGCAGCCCTTACTACTAAGCTTTTCCACATTTTATCTGGGCAGACCTAAGAGCATCTAGGGAGGATTTCATCCATGGTCCGTTACTCCAGGACCCCAGAATGGATCCACCTTCACACTACAGGAAACACTACTGTGTTCCCAAGGAACACAGGAGACAAGAACGGATGGACTAATGGGAATGCCTGGAATTTCAGCCAGCCAAGAACCAAGCTCTTTATTTGGCCTGTTGCTCCCCTCTGAACAAGTTTCAAATCCGTCCCTCCTACTCCTTTCCTGAGACAAATTATTCACAAGCAAAGAGCTACAATAACAGGCCTTAATGTCCATTAAAAATTAATAAGGATTACAAAACTGTCTCCCCAACCATGGAAGAAATATAACATCATATTTATTATTGACTAAGAAGAAAACATGGCAGAAGGGTTTTCAGCGGCTTTTCACATTATTTTGGCCAGGCAAGGATGACAGGGTCAAGGTGAGGTAACGGAGCTAGAAGTTAGGTAAAGATGGAGGCTCAAAGTAAAAGATGAACGTCCTGAGACTCAAGTACCACTTCCAAGACCAAAGTGACAGTCTCCCTCCACCACCATTCCCAAAAGTGGCAGTGACCTGTTGCCCTGTCCTAGAACATCGTTCCTTACATAATTGGCCAGGGAGCCCCGAGGCTGCAGACGGCTCGCTGGCCTAGATCGGGAGATTCAGCACTGAGGCACCCTGAACAGCACCAGCCCGAGCCCCTCACGCCCCGGCCCTGGGACGCCTCATCCCGGTCTGGCCTGTCAGTTACTATTAACTGGGACTGGAATCTCAACTTGTCAACTGTTGAATGGCCTGGGGCCTATTACGGGTCCCAGACGACAGAGGTGACAGCGAGGTGAGGGGGCGGAGAGTCCAAACACTCACCGGAACCCTGTCGGGATATTTCGCTCGAATCTTTGCGGACTCCACGCATCTGTGTTCTGTGGGAGAAACAAACAGGGATGACGGCTGCGCCTGCCCCCCGGTCGGTTTCCGGCCCCCGGCCCTCCTCCTCCTGCGCCCTGCGCACAGCTCAGGCCCTGGTTCCGGCGTCCCTGCAGCCGCGGTCCTGTCCCCTACTAGCTCCCAGCAGGGCCCGCGGAGGGTGACACGGGGTCAGGAGGCGGCTGCCCCAGGCACCAGGGCCTAGGCGACTCGAGACCGGAGCAGGGCATCCGCCCCACTCCACCCGAACCAGGGCCGCCCCAGTGGGGGAGGGGGCCCACCCGCCGCCCCGGCCCCCAGCAGCCCGGCCGACGGCCAAGTGCTTACCCAGCGAGTGGTCCTCCTTGAACATCCACTTCATGGCGGCGGTGGGAAAGGGACGGAACCGGCTCTCGGAGCCGCGGAGCTCAGCGCACCGACCACAACAACAACGACGGCAGCAGCGGCAGCTACGGCGGCGACTACACGGCAGGCGGGACTTCCGGCTGTCGGAGCCTAGCAACCGGTCGGGGGCGGGGCTTCCGGCGCTATTTGCCAGGACGCCCCGCCAAGGGGCCGGGCCGCACGTAAAGGGGCGGGGCCGCGGATGGCAGCTTCGGAGGCTCCTAGACTGCGGAGGCGATGAAATTGGTTACGGGGACGTCTGTGAGCAGTATCTGCGACCCCAGGAAGGAATGTTCGGGGAACTGGTGACAGGAGTGTGGTCTCGGGAGCGTTGGTGGCGGGAAACGTCTGGCTGATAGTGTAGGGCTCTTACTGAGGGCTGTTTGGGGGTGTGGCTGATAGTTGAGAGCGCTTCGAGCGGTTCATAGGGAAAGTCTGAATGGGGAATTGGTGACAAGAACGGTCTTTAGGGGTAAGAATGACATGAGGGGTTTCTAGTGCTTGGCGATAACAAAGGAGCTGTTTAGGGCGTTGACAGTTGGGGAGTATTGCTTGGAGGGGTGACAGGTTGGGGGCTCAGTATGGTAGGGGTGGTGTTTGAGGACACTGTAGGAAGCGGCGCTGAGGACAACCCGGAGGTCCAGTATTAGGGACAGCTGTCATAGGTTGCCTTGGACCTAGAAATTGAATTTAAACAAATCCCATTTTCTTCCTTTATTCGTGAATAAATATTTGAATAAACATTTACGAAAAGGTATCACAAATGCACATTTGAGGCGGAGCGCGGTGGCTCACGCCTGTAATCCCAGCACTTTGGGAGGCCGACGCGGGTGGATCACCTGAGGTCAGGAGTTGGAGACCAACCTGGCCAACATAGTGAAACCCCAAATATTAGCCAGGCATGGTGGCGGGCGCCTGTAGTCCCAGCTCCTCGGGAGGCTGAGGCAGGAGAATCATTTGAACCAGAGAGGTGGAGGTTGCAGTGAGCCGAGATCACACCACTGCACTCCAGCCTGGGCAACAGAGCAAGACTCTGCCTCCAAAAAAAAAAAAAAAAAAACACACACATTTAAGGAGTGTAACGTCACTGATCACAGACCCCTTAATCTTAACTGGCAGAGGACTTAGAGGTGACTGTCAGACTTGGAGAATTCCCCTGAGAGCTGGTCATGAGATGGTTTTCCTCGTTTGGCTGTGGAAGTGGTTTAGCAATGACAGCCTGAGCAATGTGTGTGTCACCTGCCCGGACATATGCTTTGAGGTTCTCCAGTCAGTGACGTAATGCCTTTTTTCCAAGCAGAGTCATCAAGGCAGTCTGGTCTGGGTCACCATCTGTTTATAAGCTGCTGAACATGTAGCAAGAATGTTCACTTAATTGGGCACATGAACTCTGCCACGTGCTTGTGATTCTGATGCACCTGTAAAGCCTGTATGTTTGTACATGGTAGTTCATCATTTCCTACACTGGAAATTCCTGATCAATGCTGTGGAATTTAGCTTCATTGTAAAAGTATTTTTGTTATTTTAAGACTGTGTGTCTGAGCAACTAGAACAGTTTTTTTGTTTGTTTCTTTGTTTTTGTTTTTGTTCTGTTTTTTTGAGACAGAGTCTTGCTCTGTCACCCAGACTGGAGTTCAGTGGCACAATCTCAGCTCACTACAATCTGCCTCCTGGGTTCAAGCGATTCTCCTGCCTCAGCCTCCCGAGTAACTGGGACTACAGGGACTCACCACCACACCCAGCTAATTTTTGTATTTTTGGAACAGATGGGGTTTTGCCATGTTGGCCAGGCTGGTCTTGAACTTCTCACCTCAAGAAAGTGATTGCCCGCTTTGGCCTCCCAAAGTGCTGGGATTACAGGTGTGAGCCACTGCATTTGTTTGTTTGTTTGTAATGAAGTGAAAAAATCCTTTGAATTTCCTACTTAGAAATTACTGTTGTTACATATAAAAGCTCTGTGCTAGGTGCTGGGGAAAAACAGTGAAGAAGACAGATGACACCCCTGTTCTTATGGGTGGGAGCATGAGATATTCTTGTCCCCCTGACATATTCTAGTGGGACAAGACAAAAAATAAATATGTTAGGTAATGATAGGTGCTGTTTAGAAAAATAAAGCAGAGTAGGTGACTAGAGTGTGGTGGGATGGTATGCTAATTAGATAAAGTGGCTGGCATATTCTAGGGAACCCCTGTGGCTGGAGCTGAATAAATGAGAGAGGAGAGTGTGTTATGAGACAAATTCAAAGAGATCTAGAACAAAACTGTGTTGAGCTTTGAATTCCATGCAAAGAGCTTTGGATTTTATTCAGAATGAGATGAGAAGTCAGTGTAGGGGTTTAAGCAGAGATGTAACACAATCTGCCTTTCCTTTTCAAAAGGCTAGCTTAGTAGACTGTAGGCGCTGAGGGTGGAAGCAGGGAAATAGTTGAGAGGCTATTGTGATAATCCTGGTGAAAGATGATGTTGGCTTCGGCCAAGGTGGGGTCTAGGGAGGTGATGGGAAGCAGTTGTATTCTGGATATATTTTGAAGGTAAAACTCGTAACATTTGCTGATAGATTGGATGTAAGATATGAGGGACAGATCAAAATCAAGGTTTTTGGAAGGATGGAATTGCCATTTACTGAAATAGGGTGGAGCCAGCTTGGGGAGTGAAAAACAAGAGTTTGGTTTTACAGATATTAAATATGAGATGTCCAGGAGACACACCCAAACACACCCAAGTGAAGATGTAGAGTTGGTGAATGGTGCTATGAGTCTCAAATTTAGAAATATTTCAAGCTATTAAACTGGGTAAGAATAGGTAGACAGTGAGTTTAAAAATGAAAATACCTGGGCGGGTGCAGTGGCACATGCCTGTAATCCCGGCACTTTGGGAGACCAAGGCAGGTGGATCACCTGAAAGCAGGAGTTCATGACCAGCCTGACTAATGTGGTGAAACCCCATCTCTGCTAAATACAAAACAATTAGCCAGGTGTGGTGGCACATGCCTGTAATCCCAGCTACTTGGGAGGCTGAGACAGGAGAATTGCTTGTACTTGGGAGGCAGAGGTTGCAGTGAGCTGAGATCACGCCATTGCACTCCAGCTTGGGCAACAAGAGTGAAACTCTGTCTCAAAAAAAAGAAAATACCTATTTTGCAAATAGAATTAAATACTGAAGAATGAAGATGGTTGCTCACCATCTCCTAGTCAGTGAACCAGTGGAGGAGTTAGACATTGGACTCAACACCCCTGCTTCCCTTTACAGAGCTGGTCATTGTGTCCTAGTCCAAGATATACGTATATTGTCTTGCATGTGAAAGAGCTGAGAACACTTCTTAGGGGAAAATTTCACTGCACACCAATTCATAGACATATCTCCTGATGGTCTGGATGATGTGCAATGCATTTTGGTCTTCCATCCTTACCTACTTTCTTGGTGTCTTTTGCCAGTTCACCATTCTAATTGACTTATTTCATCCACCTTGATGATATGTACCACCTTCTTTACACATTGGGTCATTGTATTTAGCTATGGAATGTTCTAAGGACACTGGATGCCTTCCTTGAGGGGGTGGTTAGTTGAGGAGGTTCAAGTCAGGAGAAGAAATAGGATAATGAATATATGCAATATGGTTAGTTGAGGAGGTTCAAGTCAGGAGAAGAAATAGGATAATGAATATATGCAATGTAATTACACATTAACAAATCTATAAAACACAGAGAATGAATTTCAAATCTTGGAGAGGTATGTGAACATGGACACTGAGGCATTGCTAGGGCAATAGGGGCCAGCACAAAGCCAAGTGAGAATTAACAAGAAAGACTTCACAGAGAATGTGAATCTTCTCATGTAGAGAGAGGGGTACATTTTTCAGTGAGTAAACATTTCCTTTCCAGATAAAAACAAAGACTGGGGTTGGAAGAGGGAACAGAAAATCAGTGTAGATAAGTAAATAAAATGTTGGAAAGCTTTGAAGCAAACATTCAGAAGTTTTAACCTAATTCAAGAGACCCTGAATAGGAGCTCCTATAAATGAGAGAGAAACATGATTAAAATGTGCAATTTGGAGCCAGGTGCAGTGGCTCATGCCTGTAATCCCAACACTCTGGGAGGCTGAGACAGGTGGATCCCCTCAGGCCAGGAGTTCTAGACCAGACTGGCCAAGATAGTGAAACACCATCTTTACTGAAAATGCAAAAATTAGCCAGGCATGGTGGCACGCACCTGTGGTCCCAGCTACTCGAGAGGCTGCAGGAACAAGAATCGCCTGAGCCCAGGAGATGGAGGTGGCAGTGAGCCAAGATAGTGCCACTGTACTCCAGCCTGAGCGACAGGGTGAAACTCTATCTCAAGAAAAAAAAAAAAAAAAAAAAAAAAAAA
>NW_016804493.1:4445954-4456549 GCF_001698545.2 Rhinopithecus bieti
AAAAAAAAAAAAAAAAAAAAAAAAAAAAAGTGCAGTTTTGGGGGATGACTCTTTTTGTCCTCACAAATAAATTGTATGAAACACAAGAACATTGTGGAAGTGGAAACTGAGAAGTTATCAGTCATGGGTGTATGGACATGACACATATACACAGACCTTCAGGATTTTTAAATCTATACTTTCTCTTAAGGAATTGAAATAAAACTACAAAACTAGCTTTCTCAAACCATGGAAGCAAAGGGTAAATAGTATCCATTATTACTAAATGCTTTTGCAAAGTTCATGGCATCTCAGGGAAGGCTGAAGCACTTCGTACACCTAAATTCTTAGTAGTCAACTCCTTCTATTTCAGAAGTGACTCTGGTATAATATCTGTTTCATTCCATTGAAAGAAGGAGCTTTGGAGGCAAACACTTCCTTCCTCACAGGAGAGCGACTCTCAGGAGTTGACCCTAGATCCATCTATTCTAGAAGACCCCTGTGGTTATATAAATAAATGAAAGTCAGCTGGGCATGGTGGCTCACGCTTGTGATCCCAGCACTTTGGGAGGCTGAGGCGGGCAAATCATGAGGTCAGGAGTTTGAGACCAGCCTGGCCAACATGGTGAAACCCCATCTCTACTAAAAATACAAAAAAATTATCTGGACGTGGTGGCAGGTACCTGTAATCTGAGCTACTCAGGAGGCTGAGAGAGGAGAATCACTTGAACCTGCGAGGCAGAGGTTGCAGTGAGCCGAGATCGCACCATTGCACTCAAGCCTGGGCAACAAGTGAAACTCCATCTCAAAGAAAGTCGGGCCGGGCGCGGTGGCTCAAGCCTGTAATCCCAGCACTTTGGGAGGCCGAGACGGGCGGATCACGAGGTCAGGAGATCCAGACCATCCTGGCTAACACGGTGAAACCCCGTCTCTACTAAAAAATACAAAAGCTAGCCAGGCGAGGTGGCGGGTGCCTGTAGTCCCAGCTACTCGGGAGGCTGAGGCAGGAGAATGGCGTAAACCCGGGAGGCGGAGCTTGCAGTGAGCTGAGATCCGGCCACTGCACTCCAGCCTGGGCCACAGAGCGAGACTCCGTCTCAAAAGAAATAAAAAAATAAAAGAAAGTCATCCACTTAAAGCATAAATATAGTATGTCAGAATCAAACCATAGATTTAACCCTAACAATTGCTGTATTTAAGAACTATGTTGAGGCCGAGCGTGGTGGTCCCAGCACTTCAGGAGGCCAAGGCAGGTGGATCTCTTGAGCCCAAGAGTATGAGATCAACCTGCCAACCTGGGCAACGTGGCGAAATCCCATCTCCACCAAAAAAAACAAAAACAAACAAAAAACTATGTTGAGGCCAGGTACAGTGGCTCCCACCTGTAATCCCAGCACATTGGGGGGTCAAGGCAGAAGGATACTTGAACCCAGGAGTTGGAGACCAGCCTGGGCAACATGGCAAGACTTTGTCACTTTAAAAAAAATTTTTTTTCTAGATGGAATCACCTGGGCTGGAATGCAGTGGCATGATCTCAGCTCACTGCAACCTCTACCTCCTGGGTTCAAGCGATTCTCCTGCCTCAGACAAAATTTTTTTTTTTTTTTTTTTTGAGACGGAGTCTCGCTCTGTCGCCCAGGCTGGAGTGCAGTGGCATGATTTCGGCTCACTGCAAGCTCCACCTCCCAGGTTCACGCCTTCCTCCTGCCTCAGCCTCCCGAGTAGCTGGGACCACAAGCGCCCGCCACCACACTGGCTAATTTTTTGTATTTTTAGTAGAGATGGGGTTTCACCGTGTTGGCTAGATGGTCTTGATCTCCTGACTTCATGATCCGCCTGCCTCGGCCTCCCAAAGTCCTGGGTCACAGGTGTGAGCCACTGCGCCCAGCCCAAATTTTTTTTTTTTTAATTAGCTTGGCACAGGGGCCTCAGCTATTCAGGAGGCTGAGGCAGGAGAAGTACTGGAGCCCAGGAGGTAGACAGAGGGAGACCCTGTATAAAAACAACAACAACAACAACAAACTACATTGCCACCCCAGAAAAGCTTTTAATCAAGAACAAGTAGTATTGAACCTGATATTTGAAAAGCATTTTATGGCTGATGGTGTCATCTTGGACTGTAGTAGGGACCCTGGGATGGTTTTCCCACATGGGCTGTCTTGACCTCTCTATTAAGTCTGTGTTGTTAGGAAGTCAGCTCTTCCCTTCATCTAAAAGCCACTTCGAGGTTGCTTTCAAAGTAGTGGCAACAAGTACTGGACTCCACTCAGCACAAACCTCACACCATCTCCTGACACTGCAATGTGATCCTTCGGGGCTTTTTTTTTTCTTTCTTTAGACAGAGTCTCGCTCTGTCACCCAGGCTAGAGTGCAGTGGTGCTGTCACAGCTTACTACAACCTCTAACTCTTTGGCTCAAGCAGTCCTCCTGTCTTGGCATCCCAAAGTGTTACTGGAAAGGGGTCCCAATCCAGACCCCAAGAAAAGGTTCGTGGATCTCATGCAAGAAAGAATGTGGTGCAAGTCCATAGAGTAAAAAACATGACTATTCCATAGACAGAGCAGCAGTATGGGCTACTTGACCGAGTAAACCTATAGTTATTTCTTGATCCATATGCTAAACAAAGGGTAGATTATTCATGAGTATTCCAGGAAAGGGGCAGAGATTTCCCCAGAACTGACAGTCCCTCCCCTTTTTAGACTATATAGGGTAACTTCCATACATTGCCATGGCATTTGTAAACTATCATGGCACCAGTGGGAGTATCTTTTAGCATGCCAGTGCATTACAATGAGCGTATCATGAGCAGTGAGGATGACCAGAGGTTACATTCAGGGCCATCTTGGTTTTGGTGGCTTTTGACTGGCTTTTTTTCTTTTTTCTTTTTCTTTTCTTTTTTTTTTTTTTTTTGAGACAGAGTCTCGCTCTGTCGCCCAGGCTGGAGTGCAGTGGCCGGATCTCAGCTCACTGCAAGCTCCGCCTCCTGGGTTTACGCCATTCTCCTGCCTCAGCCTCCCGAGTAGCTGGGACTACAGGCGCCCGCCACCTCGCCTGGCTAGTTTTTTGTATTTTTTTAGTAGAGACGGGGTTTCACTGTTTTAGCCAGGATGGTCTGGATCTCCTGACCTCGTGATCCGCCCGTCTCGGCCTCCCAAAGTGCTGGGATTCTTTTTTCTTTTTTTTTTTTTTTATATATTTTTGGTAGAGATGCGATCTCTCTAGGTTGCCCAGGTTGGTCTTGAACGCTGGGCTCAAGTGATCTGCTGCCTCAGCCTCCCAAAGTGCTGGAATGACAGGCGTGAGCCACCGAGCCCAGCCTCTGTGACTTACTTCTTTTGGTCAACACTGTATTTTGAGGATTTATCCATGTTAATGACTGGAGCTGTAGTTTACTAATTTTCATTGCTGTATTTCACAACATCCCCTCCACATCCCAAGCTGAAGGAGGAGGGGATGGCAAAATTTGGGTTACATTCGGGAGTAGGTGGGTTTGGCCAGTGAGTTCTCCCAGATCTGTCAGGGATGGGTGCTTTTGGCCCAGCGACAGCTTCCTCAGCAGTGTTCAGGCCTCTGCGGGAGGGAGGGACCACGCAACCTCTCCTTCCTGCAGATCTGAGATACCATGGTTTGCTGTTGGGCTGATTCCAGTCTTCTCAGGATGCTTGAGGGACAGGGAGAAAGATGTTCATGTTGGAGCTGCCTCTCTGGGGAATTTGAAAGCAGAAGTGAGGAGCTTCCCGCTGGAGGCCAGAGCAATGAGAGAAGCTGGGTGATTCAGTCCCCAAGTTTTCAAAGGGCTCTGTGGTCCATAGGCAAGGACAGAAGAGATGGAATTTCAGGAAGGTCCTCTCTGAGCTGGCTTTTCTGGGCACCTGAGTTGGGGTGGCGATGAGAAATGGCATGGGGAGCAGCCAACCAGCTGGCCTCTATTTGCATATTCATAAGCCCCCTATGCTGGTTGGCTGCACTAAGCAGCCCCCACTGTCCCCAGAGTTAGCGGCTGCAGCAAGACTGGGTCTGTCAGACAGTGCCTTGTGCTAAGAAGGGGCCAGAGGCTCCCCTTACTCAGCCACAGGCACCTGGCCTGCCTGGAGAGGAAGCAGGGAAACCAGAAGCACTTCCTGACCATGGCTCTGTCTGTCCAAGGCTGGTGAAGAGTGGGCTGCTTCGTCTTCTGGGGTGGTTGGCCCCAGCTGGCCACAGAGCCCAAGACAAAGACCTCCCGGAGGACCTCTTCCCTGTGAGTAACATCATCTTTTCCATTTACCTTGCCAGAGTACTTTTTACAAAATTATGGAAGATTATGAAAATTGTCAAATATGCAGGGAAGTAGACAGAGTAGCATAGCAATACCCACCCCTGTATTCATCGTCTAGATTTAACAATTGTTCATATGTATTTGCTTATTTTTGTTGGCTGAAATACTTTCAGGCAAATTATAGACATAGAGACATTTCACTCCCTAATTCCTCACTCTATAATACCATGTATGCATCTCCGGGGCCCTTTCGAAGCTCTTCTTTCATTAGATTTTCACCCAAGTTCTGAATGAAGGGGTGATTATCATCTCTGTTTTATAAAAGGTGGAATGCAGAAAGTGCGACTTTAGGGCCAATCGCTGGGAGTAGAGCCCAGACCTCCTAACTCCCAGCCCAAGTGCTTGGACAGCCACATGAAAGGATCTCTGATGCCCAGGGGTGTTTTCCTAGAGAGCAAGGAGGCATTGCAGCTGCTGTGTGACCTTGGGCTTGTCACCTTACCTCTCTGGGCTCCTGGTTCCTCATCCATAAAGTAAAGGCATGTCATGAAGATCCCAGGATCCCTAACGCTAGTCTGTGATATTTCCCTTGGTTTTAGAAAATGAGAAGACATTGTAAAGAGTTTTCACAAAGCTAAACTTATTTGTATATTATGCCTTTCCCCTTTTATTCTTTTAAAACAAGGTGGTTAAGATTCTATTTTTGAGACCGAGTTTCGTTCGTATCACCCAGGCTGGAGTGCACTGGCGTGATCTCGGCTCACTGCAACCTCCGCCTCCTGGGTTCAAGTGATTCTCCCACCTCAGCCTCTAGAGTGGCTGAAACTACAGGTGCCCGCCACCATGCCCAGCTAATTTTTGCATTTTTAGTAGAGACGGGGTTTCATGCATGAGCCACCACACCCAGCCTTGGCTGGCTTCTTTTTAACTGCATCCTGTTTTATCTACAGGGTCTCTATGACCTGTATCTTGTGCCATCCGCCTAGCTCATACTGTGACTAAGAATGCCTAACCTCCTGGGAAGACAGCCCAGTAGGTCCCAGCCTTATTTTACCCAGCCCCTATTCAAGATGCAGTTGCTGTGGTTCAAACACCTCTGATGAAAGTGCTAAGATGAGCCACTGCACCTGGCCTCAACAGCCTCCTGATTGGTCTCCCTGACTTCTGTTTTTCCTCACCTCTCAGTGAGCCTATCCTGGTATATTGTAAACCAAAAACAAAATTCTAAGCTCCCAGCCATCTGAATGGAACCCTTCTCTCAGCCAAGGGCATTCCAAAGTCAACCTGAAAAACTAGTTCTGGCCATGATGGGAAGTGGGGAGTCAGATGTAACTCATTATACCCTCCTCTTTTTGGAATTCAGACCCAGCTGACCAGTATTAACATCAACACACAGATCTTAAGACTGATATTAATAGAACAAACTCTTACAGTCTGATAAGAAACATTTACAATCTGTTCTCTCTGAAGCCTGGAGGCTTCATTTGCATTGTAAAATATTGGACTTCACAACCCCTTATTGTTTTTTGTTTTTTTGAGATGGAATCTCCCTCTGTCACCCAGACTGGAGTACAGTGGCATTGATCTCAGCTCACTGCAGCTACCGCCTCCCAGGTTCAAGCAATTCTCCTGCCTCAGCCTCCCAAGTAGCTGGGATTACAGGTACACGCCACCAGACGCGGCTAACTTTTTTTTTTTTTTTTTTTTGGTAGAGACAGGGTTTCACCATGTTGGCCAGGCTGGTCTCGAACTCCTGACCTCAAGTGATCTGCCTGCCTTGGCCTCCCAAAGTGCTGGGATTACAGGCGTGAGCCACTGTGCCCTGCCCGCAAACCCACACATTCCTTTCTATTGATTCCAGGTCTTTTGATAATAACCAGCTGCCAATTAGAAAAATCTGTGAATCTGCCAATTCTGTGGTCTGGAAGCCCCACCCCACCTACAGTTGTCTCATCTTCCAGTACTGAACCAATGTACATCTTACATGTATTGATTGATGTCTTATGTCTCCCTAAATGTATAAACTCAAGTTGTAGCCTGTCCACCTTGGGTATATGTCATCCAGACCTCCGGAGGCTGTATCACAGGCGTGTCCTTAACCTTGGCAAAATAAATGTCTAATTTGATTGAGACTTGTCTCAGATACATTTTGGTTTACTCTAATGACATGCTGTCATTAGAGAGACTTTTCCAAAACACAAAACTTATCATGTCTTTCTGATTAAATGTCACTTTACTGACCCTTTAACAAATTTACTTGTATTTAAATATTTTGTATTTAATTTTTCAGAGATAAGGTCTCCTTCTGTCTCCCAGCCTGCAGCACAGGGGTGCAGTTATGGCTCACTGCAGCCTCCTGGGCTCAAGCCTTCCTCCTACCCAGGCCTCCCGAGTAACTGGACCTACAGGCATAAGCCACTGTATTCACCCACTTAGGACCTTTTTGTTGTTGTTGTTATTGTTGTTGTTTTTTGAGATGGAGTCTCGCTGTCACCCAGGCTGGAGTCCAATGGCGTGATCTCCGCTCACTGTAATCTCTCCCTCCCGGGTTCAAGCGATTCTCCCGTCTCAGCCTCCAGAATAGCTGGGATTACCAGCGCCTGCCACCATGCCCGGATAATTTTTTTTTTTTTCTGTGACACGGAGTCTCGCTGGGTCGCCCAGGCTGCAGTGCAGTGGTGTAACTCAGCTCACTGCAACCTCCACCTCCCGGGTTCACGCCATTCTCCTGCCTCAGCCTCCCGAGTAGCTGGGACCACAGGCACCCGCCACCACGCCCAGCTAATTTTTTGTATTTTTAGTAGAGACGGGGTTTCACTGTGTCAGTCATAATGGTCTCGATTTCCTGACCTCGTGATCCGCCCACCTGGGCCTCCCAAAGTGCTGGGATTATAGGCGTGAGCCACCGCTCCCAGCCAATTTTTGTATTTTTAGTAGAGATGAGGTTTCACCATGTTGGCCAGACTCGTCTTGAACTCCAGACCTCAGGTGATCGGCCCAACTTGGCCTCCCAAAGTGTTGAGATTACAGGCATGAGCCACTGCGCCCAGCCATTCAGGGCCATTTGATGAAGAACTTGGCTGTGGACCATAGTTTTTTTTGTTTTTTTTTTTTAAAGTCCTTCTACCATGTTCGAAATATGGTTGGGGGCGGTGGGGGGTGTAAGCATTCAATTAAGCAATAAGCCAGTGATCTCTGGGGAGGACCACAGCTTCCTATAAAACTCGCTGCTGAGCTTGTACCCAACACAGGGTTAACGAAGTGCATCAGAGCTTTGTAGTAATTCCACTCTATCCCTCAGAGAGCCAGGGGATTTGTGTTTCCGTGTCTGTCTTGCATTGGAGCATAGTGGAAGCAACAGAAAATCTGGGAGCAAAGGCACCTGGCTTTGGTCTTAGCCCAGGACCAGGTCCAGGACCGCGGCCAGGCTTGTGACTGACTGGATTTCAGGAACCACACTGGGGATTAACAGATGACACAAAAGCAGGCGTTTGTTCTGTGCAGGAGCACGAGGGGAGAAGAAAAGGCACACACACAATACCTTTAAGGGTAAGCAAGCTTTATCCCACATAAATGGCAATGCAGATATTATAATAAGCAAATTAATATAATAAGCAGATTGATATAAGCAAATTGCAATAGGAAGAGGAGAAAGAAAAAGACATATATATATTTACACTCACCAGACTATGGAGGATTCACCTCCAGACTGGGAAGCAAGAGCCTGAGCTCCAGAGCCGGCCACTCGTCAGTGCACAGGCGAGAAGAGGTCTCATGAAGCTTTGGGTGGTCTGGGACCCGAGCTCTTTTTGTAACATGTTGTCTGACATGAGGCCCAGTCACGAGGGCCCTTCGTGGCTGGGCTCAAGGAACACAAAAAGGTCAACTTGTTTTGTGATTGTTTTCAATAACTAACGTATAGGAATAGAGATTTCTGCGAAACAGCGCTGGATGAACGCCTCAAGGGGCTCCCACAACCTGTTTCGGGACTTGGTGACCATTGTGTCCATGTCAGTTCAAATTTAAATATTTAATTTTTCCTCCTCAGTGTTCAAGTCAACTTTTATGGGCATCTTATTTTACACAAATGTTAACACAGACAACAGCCACGACTTCGGTCCACGGAAACGTTCTATCGCCGCCCAAGCTTTATGCAAAGGGACACAGCTTGAGAAGCGAGGCCAGCAGTCCCCGGCGGCGCCACGCCCACTAACCCCGCCCTCGCCACTGGCTCCTTTCGGTCCGGCCTTGCTATTGGCTCCTTTCCGGGAGCAGTCGGTTGCCTTGGAGACCAAGGCGATGGCAACCAGCAGAAGCCAAACTTGGTCCCCTGTCTCGCGGCGTGCCTGCGCGCGGTGCTCATGGCGCTCTACGATCTCTTCTCTCACCCGGTCGAGCGCAGCTACCGCGCGGGGCTCTGCTCCAAAGCCGCGCTGTTCCTGCTGGTGGCCGCTGCGCTCACGTACATCCCGCCGCTGCTGGTGGCCTTCCGGAGCCACGGTGAGCCTGCCCCAGCCGCTGTGTCACGCGACTCCCCGGGCGCGCTCGGCCGGAGCCGGCCTCCCTGACGGCCTCCCCACCGCCCTCTTTAATTCAGGGTTTTGGCTGAAGAGGAGCAGCTACGAGGAGCAGCCGACCGTGCGCTTCCAACACCAGGTGCTGCTCGTGGCCCTGCTGGGACCCGAGAGCGGCGGGTTCCTCGCTTGGAGCACGTTCCCCGCTTTCAATCGGCTGCAGGGGGATCGCCTGCGCGTCCCGCTCGTTTTGGTGCGTGGTTCCCGCCTGGGCGTGGGGCAAAGCGGGCGGTGGGGTGGGGATGGGGACGGGAATGAGGATGTGGGGCGAGCGGCCCCGGCCCTGGGGAACTCAGCTTGGATCCTAAGGACTCGCGAACCCGCAAAGGAGGCGTTTCATCTCCTGGGACCTAGGGAATCGATTTTCTGTTTCATTCTGCTTCTCCCAGACGTCCCCGACCCCCAGAAAGTTAGCCACGCTGCCATCATATGCGCCCTGATACAGAGTCCAGAGGTGTGGAGGCAGCCTGCGTCTGCCCCCGTCACACCCGCGGGCCCGGCCTGATGGAGGGTGTTTGTGAAAGTCCATTTAGGAGCCTTGAAGGCCGCGCGCTGTTATTGTAGGTAACCCCATTCTGTCGCGGCGTTTCTGCATCACACCACTGTAGGAGCGGAAAGGGCGGCATTTTTATGGAGACCTGACCCCTGGAAACCAAGGCGCTGATTGGTTAAGCGGCCCTCCCAGAACGCGCTATGGCCGAGTCACGCCTCCCTGGGCTTGTCCCATTGGAGACTGCGCCATCCTGAAGCTGTCGGGATGAAATTGAAGCATGTTACTGTCTGTAATTTATTTATTTATTTTTAAATTTTTCATCAGTAGAGTGCTGAGAGGAATCTGTAATTTAGTATTTGCTTTGAGATAAGCGAATGCTTCCTTTATAGTCACTCCTTTTCACTCATTTTCTGAAAACGTTTTCCTTTAGAAGTATGACACTTACGGTTTTCCTTCTTTCAAAGTTGAATCTCTTCAGACATCTCTAAGATGATTGCCCTACAAGCCAACCTTGTATAGCTGAGGAAAAAGAAAATCAGACTTGTTCCCAGCAACTAAATAAAATTGTTTTTAAAAATCCGATTGGGCCAGGCGCGGTGGCTCACGCCTGTAATCCCAGCACTTTGGGAGGCCGAGGCGGGCGGATCACGAGGTCAGGAGATCGAAACCATCCTGGCTAACACGGTGAAACCCCGTCTCCACTAAAAATACAAAAAATTACCAGGCGTGGTGGTGGGCACCTGTAGTCCCACCTACTCGGGAGGCTGAGGCAGGAGAATGGTGTGAACCCGGGAGGCGGAGCTTGCAGTGAGCCGAGATCGCGCTAGTGCACTCCAGCCTGGGCAACAGAGCGAGACTCTGTCTCAAAAAAAATAATAATAAAAAATAGAAATAATTTTTTAAAATCCAATTGGTCATATAAATAACTGCAAAAAAACATAGTAATAGGTTGGCGCAAAAATAATTGCGGCTTTTGCCATTAAAAGTAGTGGCAAAAAAACCGGAATTACTTTTGCAACAACCTAATATGATTCAGGTTACTTTTCTCCTATTACTTTACGAATGTTTTTATGTTCTGATTACAAAAGTGCATGCTCATTCTAAAATAATATAGAGTTACAGGTAGATATAATGACCAAAATTGAAGGCCCAGTTTTGTATATGTATCAATACTTATTAATCAGCCATATTCTTTTTGATGTTTGCTTTGACTTTTTCACTATTGGGGACATTTCTTTTTTTCTTTCTTTCCTTTTCTTCTTCTTCTTTTTTTTTTTTTTTTTTTTTTTTT
>NW_016804493.1:4458239-4487406 GCF_001698545.2 Rhinopithecus bieti
AAAATTTCCCCTTGTTTTTTTTTTTTTTTTTTTTTGAAACAGAATTTCACTGTGTCAGCCAGGCTGGAATGCAGTAGCACAATCTCAGCTCACTGCAACATCTGCCTTCTGGGTTCAAGCGATCCTCTCGCCTCAGCTTCCCAAGTAGCTGGGACTGCAGGCATGCACCACCATTCCTGGCTAATGTTTTTGTGTTTTTAGTGGAAACAGGGTTTCACCATGTTGGCCAGGCTGGTCTAGAACTTCTGAACTCTGGTAATACACTTGCCTCAGCCTTTCAAAGAACTGGGATTACAGGTGTGAGCCACTGTTCCTGGCCTGCCCTAGCTTTGAAGTGAACAGAGTCTGGACTCTGGACTGGAACTCAGTATTTCTTTTTTTTTTTTTTTTTTTTTTTTTTTTTTTTTTTTGAGGCGGAGTCTTGCTCTGTCGCCCAGGCTGGAGTGCAGTGGCCGTATCTCGGCTCACTACAAACTGCCTCCCGGGTTCACGCCATTCTCCTGCCTCAGCCTCCCAAGTAGCTGGGACCACAGGCGCCCGCCACCTCGTCCGGCTAGTTTTTTTTTATTTTTTAGTAGAGATGGGGTTTCACTGTGTTAGCCAGGATGGTTTCGATCTCCTGACCTCGTGATCCGCCCGTCTCAGCCTCCCAAAGTGCTGGGATTACAGGGTTGAGCCACCGCGCCCGGCCTGGAACTCAGTATTTCTTATGCTGTATCTTAAAAATCTTAGCCCTTATTGCAACAAACTACTTTTATTTTCTAACTTTGTACATAGAGCCAGACTGGCGTCAGCCTATCCAGGAAACTGTCCAGAAAGCAAAGGAAACAGTGGTTGTTGGTTAAGGTTGGACCAAGTGCTGGGAGGTGGCTTTGCAGTGGCTAATTGGGGGAAATACTGAAGTCACAGCCTTGCTTCTGCTTTGGTCAGCTCATCTTGGACAGTGTCTCTAAGCTCCCTATATGTTTAATGCTTTGGAAGTCTAGTTTTTGTTGTTTTTAACGAGAGAAGAAAAAAGCAGAGTGACTTTTCCCCTCAAGGAAGCTGACATAGCTCTAGAAGGCATGTGTGGACCCAGAGAATGCAGGGACTGAAGCTTATAGAAGGATTCTGGAGGATGAGTGGAGAGTACCATGTTTCTAAGACATCTCTGAAATCAGTGTCTTCCTGTCTGTGGTTAACTGTTGGCAAAGAGGCAGGTGTGGCATAGTTCTCATTGCTTACACCTATGCCAACATCAAACCATGCAGAAGGGCATCATTTCTGTGTAAGAGGTGGGTGGTAGAAAAATAAAAATGCACTTAGAAGGGGCATCAGCGACCTCAGAGAAAACCCCAGTAGAATTAGTAGAGAAAACACTAGTAGAACATTATTTTAACCCCTGAATTGAGTGGAGAGCAAGTAAGAGAAAGTTTGAGAGGCTTTTAAAAACAGGAATGCTCTGCATAATTTCAGAGTCTGCTTAAGGGGCCAAACTAATGACTTTTAGTTTCTTTTATGAATTGTTTGTTTGTTTGTTTGTTTGTTTGTTTTGAGACAGGGTCTCAATCTGTTGCCCAGACTGGAGTGCAGTGGCGCATTCTTGGCTCACTGCAGCTTCTGCCTCCCAGGTTCAAGAGATTCTCCTTCCTCAGCCTCCCAAGTAGCTGGGATTACAGGCTCCTGCCACCACACCCTGCTCATTTTTGTATTTTTAGTAGAAACAAGGTTTTACCATGCTGGCCAGGCTGGTCTCAAACTCCTGAGCTCAAGTGATCGGCCTGCCTCGGCCTCCCAAAGTGCTGGGACTACAGGCATGAGCCACCGTGCCCTGCTGAATTTTTGTTTTTTGTTTTTTGTTTTTGTTTTACTGCTGTATCACCAACATGTTTGATGGCACAAAGGACAAAGTTGCATAGAAAAGTATGGATATTGTTGACTGAGTTAAAGTGTTGTTATTCAAAAGGACGAGGATGTAAAGAAGTTTTAGGAATCCCTGAATCAATTTATTTTACTAGTATTTTTCTTTCTTTTCTTTCTTTTCTTTCTTTTCTTTTTTTTCTTTCTTTTCTCTCTCTCTTTGTTTCTTTCTTTCTCTCTCTCTCTCTCTCTTTTTCTGAGATGAAGTCTCGCTCTGTTACCCAGGCTGGTGTATAGTGGTGCCATCTTGGCTCACTGCAACGTCTGCCCCTCCTGGGTTCAAGCGATTCTCCTGCCTCAGCCTCCTGAGTAGCTGGGATTACAGGCAGGCACCACCACGCCCAGCTGATTTTTCTATTTTTAGTAGAGATGGGGTTTCACCATGTTGGCCAGGATGGTCTCGATCTCCTGACTTCATGATCTGCCCACCTCAGCCTCCCAAAATGCTGGGATTACAGGCGTGAGCCACCACCCCGACCTGTTTTGCTTATATTTTTCTAAGTAAATAAACATAATATCTGCTGTAAATATGTCTAAATCTAAAATTTCTTTTAGTAACTTTTTAAAAAGTAAATGATTAGAAAAGTGTCATAGTTTAATTGGAAGTATTTTTCTTTTCTCAGTGGTATATAAAATAATGGTTCGTTTTATAATTAATGGTCTCTTAGATTGATTGCAATACAAGGCTCAACACCATGGCTCATGCCTATAATCTCAGCACTTTGGGAGGCTAGCCACTTGAGCTCAGGAGTTCCAGACCGCCTAGGCAGCATAGTGAGGCCCTACTACAAAAAATTTAAAAATTAGCCAGGGGTAGTGGTGCATGCCTATAGTCCCAGCTACTCAGAAGGCTGAGGTGGGAGGATCACTTGAGCCTAAGAGGTCAAGGCCGCAATGAGCTGTGATTGTGCCACTGCACTCCAGCCTTTTTTGACCCTGTATCAAAAAAAAAAAAAAAAAAAAGGAAAAAAAAAAGAAATAGAGAAAAAAAGAAGAAATACAGGTAGACAGGTGGAAAGGAACCATGAAGTAGCAGTTTCTGCTTTGCTAGAGACACAAAACTGGTACCAAAGGGTATTTTTAGCATAAAAGGAAAGGAGCACCCAGTGATGACAAACGTGGTGAAATCAACACTGGTATAAACTAGGAAATTAACCTTTATTAAAAGAATATGGGCCATGCGCAGTGGCTCACGCCTGTAATCCCAGCACTTTGGGAGGCTGAGGTGGGTGGATCACCTGAGGTAGGGAGTTCTAGACCAGCCTGGCCAACATGGTGAAACCCTGTCTCTACTAAAAACACAGAAATTAGCCAGGTTGTGATGTGTGATGGCGGGTTCCTGTAATCCCAGCTATTCGGGAGGCCGAGGCACGAGAATTGCTTGAACCCAGGAGGTGGAGATTGCAGTGAGCTGAGATCACACTACCCGTACTCCAGCCTGGGCGACAGCCAGACTGCATCTCAAAAAAAAAAAAAAAAAGAAGAAGAAGAATAGGACTTGAGTGAATGAACCGTACGCAAACAAAACAAACCAAACAAAATTCCAACAAGCGATCAGATGCTGTAGAATTCCAGACAGGGAAAAAAGTCACACATCAGAATACTCTGGAAACAATGGCACTTAAATTTCTGGCAATTCCTGCAGTCAGGTGGTGTGCTGGTTATGAGGTATTGTCTCAGCTCCAAACCTACCCTCCTATGCTCAGCTTCCAGGTTCCTGCTGAGATGCTGGAAATCACCTTCTTCCCCTGCAGCTCCCTGTTAGGTTCTGCCAGTAGGAGGCATGATGAGCCTTGTTCTGGGGGGGCAAAAAAAAAAAAAAAAAAAAGAAGCCAGTCGCCACTGCCAGGGTGAAGCACCACTGCTGGGATGACACAAACAGGGATAACCAGCAAATAGGAAGGAGCAAGATGCCTCTCCTCCAGCCTTCCAGGTTCCCTCTAGTGCGTCCTTCCTCCAAGCTCAGAGGTCCTGGCCCCATCTGGGCAACGGTCCCTTCTTGAGGTCTGAGGCTCAGCTCTTTGAGTCCTCTTCCCTGAACCTCTAAGTTCTATGAACCCCACCCGCTTCCCCTTCTTCTCTAGTCCTAGGCGTGAGAACTGTTCCCTGCAGCTATTTCTGTGTTGCCGGGATATCCCCTTTTTACGTCTTCAGTCCTCTAATACCTATGGGACTAGTTATTTCCTATGTTAAATTCCCTCTGGCTAGGCACGGTGGCTCATGCCTGTAATCCCAGCACTTTGGGAGGCTGAGACGTGCAGATCGCCCAAGGTCAGGAATTCGAGAACAGCCTGGCCAAGATGGTGAAACCCCGTCTCTACTAAAAATGCAAAAGGTAGCTGTGCATGGTAGCACACACCTGTAATCCCAGCTCCTCGGGAAGCTGAGGCAGGAGAATCACTTGAAACTGGGAGGTGGAGGTTGCAGTGAGCGGAGATTGTGCCATTGCACTCCAGCCTGGGCAACAGAGTGAGACTTTGTCTCAAAAAAAAAAAAAAAAAAAAAGATTCCCTGTGACTCTGCTCAGTACATGAGTGTGGATTTCCTGTGTATCTGTAAAGGGTTATCCTCCTTTAACCATGAGAAATCTTTTCAATTAGAGTTCTTATGAGCTATTGTAGAAGATCCCTGAATCAAGAGTCAGCAAACCAAGGTCCTAGTCCCAGTTCTGTCACTGGGTTTCATAACCTCACCCTCAATTTATCTATCCATGTACAGGGCATGAGAGTACCCACCTCTCTCCTGGGATATGCAGAGGAATCACATGGGACAATGAATGGATATGAAAATCGTTCCAATGCCTGCATATACCTTGTAGATATAAGGTCGTGCTATGATGTGTGAATTCTCTTGGCTAAGCACCAGTTAGAGGTTAGAGACCTAGAGTTTTTGTTAAAGAAGTAGTAGCCTTTGAATGCCTGCCTTTGTTAGCTATTGCATATATGTTAAACTTACTTTCAACTAAATGGAATTAAATAATTTATTTCTTCAGTGGTCCAAGCGATAACAGAGGAGCACAGCCAAACTTCACCAGCCCCAGGAGGGTGAGAGTCTAGCCTGGTGACAGGTCATTTGTGGGAGACACATCCTTTCCATCGAAACTTCTCTCCCCCATCTCTCCACCCTACTCTCCTTCTCACCCACTCTGCCAGCTGCACTGGCCCCATGGGCACCCAGAGCACATGCACCTGGTTAGCCTGGATCCCTCCTCTCTGAGATGTTCCTGCACCCCATCACCTCACTTCCTTCAGGAAGTCAGGTCATCCTGAATATTTAAAAATTTCTGTTAAATTCTTTTTGCTGCTGTTGTTGTTTGAGATGAGTCTTGCTCTGTCACCCAGGCTGGAGTGCAGTGGCACAATCTCGGCTTACTGCAACCTCCACCTTCTGGGTTCAAGCGATTCTCCTGCCTCAGCCTCCCGAGTAGTTGGGATTACTGGTGCACACCACCATGCCTGGCTAATTTTTGTATTTTTAGTAGAGACAGGGTATCACCATGTTGCCCAGGCTGCTCTCAAACTCCTGAGCCCGAGCAGTCTGCCCACCTGGGCCTCCCAAAGTGCTGGGATTATAGGCATGAGCCACCACCCCTGGCCAATTTCTGTTAAATTTTACCTTCATTATTCTCTAATTTTAGCTTGCTTCATTTCTGTCAGTGGCACTTGTCACTATTTTCTACATTCTCTGTTGGGAGTGTATGCCCCGTTAGGATGAGGACTTTGTCTATTTTGTTTGCCATTATGTTCTCATTATCTGAAATAGTGCCGGGCGTGTAGTAGGTTCCAAAAAGTACATAACAGATCATTGAGTGAATTTAACAAGTAGACACTATTGATGGTGCTATGCCAAATACGTCCTCCCTGAACTTGGAGTAGAAGGATGTGCACAGGCAAGTATACAGACATAGATGCCTGGTGCTGCCGTTTTGCAGGAAGATTTGTCCAACCTGCCGTCTTCATTTTGGATTTTTTAATAATTCTGGACATTTTGGTCCTAAAGAGGACCAGATTTGAAGTCACCTGATCTCAAATCCCGTCTTCACCATTACTTGCCCTAACCTCCCTTGATTTTCTCATCTATGTAATGGGAAAATACTTGTTCTGCCTGCCTGGGGCTTTACATTTATTGTGAAGATCAAAGGAAATGAGTTTTTCCACCTCCCACAGTGTGTTGGAGTCTGGATTCTTCTGGCAGTTCTCTCTTGGCCACTATCCTCTGATGCTAGTTGAGAAATGTGATCTTTGCTTCCTGTCCAGCCCTAAAGATCTAGAAGGTGTGGATCTATCACAGAGAGTTACACATTTTCTACCCAGATCCCAATTGAAGAAAATCCACAGGAAGACAAGGCAGGCTCTTTTATTTATTTTTTATTTTATTTTATTTTTTTTGAGATGGAGTCTCGCTGTGTCACCAGGCTGGAGTGCAGTGGCATGATCTTGGCTCACTACAACCTCCAACTCCCTGGTTCAAGCGATTCTCCTGCCTCAGCCTCCTGAGTAGCTAGGATTACAGGCATGTGCCACCACTCCTAGCTAATTTTTGTGTTTTTAATAGAGATGGGGTTTCACCATGTTGGCCAGGCTGGTCTTGATCTCCTGACCTCATGATCCGCAAGGCAGACTCTTTTCATCCTACCTGTAATGACTAGTCCATCATTACCTCAGAAACTTGATCATCAGCCCTGGTAGCAGATATCCCTCCCCAAAGCTGATGAAACAGGGCAGAGAGGAAGTATCCAAAAGAAAAGGGAGGGAGGTTTCTCTAAAACAAGACCTAAGAGAAGGACATTATTGTTTAGAGAGAAAGAAATAATTGAAAGTTTCTGAAAATTGAGATTTCTTCATTTCAAATGACCTTATTAGCCTGAAAAAGCACACACACACAAAAAAACTCTTCCTTACATAATAGTAATGGTGGGAATCAAAATGAATCCATAGGTGGTGGATCCAGGTGGGAATGCTGCTACACGATAGTAGAATCGTTCTGGGAATCTACAGTGGGAAAGGATCAGTTGTAGCAAAAAGATTCAGAGTTGTGCAGAGAGACTATGTCAGCAGTGATCACTTTTCAGTAACCATCCTTTCCTGATCGTCATTTTAGCATTAGTATTTGGCAAGACTGTGGATGGCGGGAGTGGAAACCATTTTTTTTTTTTTTTTTTTTTGACGGAGTCTCACTCTATCGCCAGACTGGAGTGCAGTGGCACGATCTTGGCTCACTGCAAACTCCGCCTCCCGGGTTCACACCATTATCCTGCCTCAGCCTCCCGATGGTCTCGATCTCCTGACCTCATGATCTGCCCACCTCAGCCTCCCAAAGTGCTAGAATTAGAGGCTTGAGCCACTGCACCCGGTCACCAATTTTTTTTCACTGCCTACATATGCTTCATAAGCTGTATTTTGTCTTTTTTCCTCTACAGATCTCTTGTCTTCTTTCCTTTCATGCCCATAATTTATCAAATAGATAACAGTTTTAGTGCTTTGCTTATCTGACATAGCTTCCTTTTCATTTCATTGATTGCTACTAAAAGATGCACAAGGCTTTCGAGTCCTGACATGAATGATAAGATGAGATCTAACATCAAGAATCTGAAGCAAAGACACTTGTGGTTTCAGAATCTATAAATAGAGTTTGGTAAGGCCAGGCACGGTGGCTTACGCCTGTAATCCTAGCACTTTGGGAGCCAGAGGTGGGCGGATCACTCCAGGTCAGGAGTTTGAGATCAGCCTGGTCAACATGGTGAAACCCCGTCTCTACTAAAATATAAAATTAGCTGGGCATGGTGGTGGGTGCTTGTAATCCCAGCTACCTGGGAGGCTGAGGCAGAATTGCTTGACCCTAGGAGGTGAAGGTTGTAGTGAGCCATGATTGCGTCACTGCACTCCAGCCTGGTCGATAGAGTGAGACTCCGGCTTAGAAAAAAAAAAAGATAGAGCTTGGTGATTTTCTGTTGAGTTTGAGTTTGTTGGGGAGTGCATAATGATTAGGATTAGGTGTTTTCTATTTTAACAAGTTGACTTCTAGAGACATAGAAGACGATTCTGATGTGCTACTTAAAATTTCCATACAAATTCAGGCATGTGTATAAAAAAGAAAAAATGACAGTGCAAAATAAACAAGATCAAATGAGACAACTGAAAGACACAAATGCTATCCAGATGTTTTTTGTTATCGCCCATTTATTTTGGCCAGTGAACATTTGAAAGACTCGGATATGAAGTTCAGGGGCCATGCACTTTGTGTCTCTCCCCAGTATTAATGCACCTACATCTGTCTGTTTTCCTCTTTCTTTTGGTGGGGAGAGAATGCCTGTTGTGTACAGCAGGACAGTGGGTCATTGTGTATGTACAGAAGTGATGTGGATTCCTCCCAGACTCATTAGTGACCAGGGCTGCTGGCCCTGTTTGGGTTTCCTAGACTAGAGAAGAAGACAGGAACCAGGATGGGAAGACGGACATGTTACATTTTAAGCTGGAGCTTCCCCTGCAGTCCGCGGAGCACGTTCTGGGTGTGCAACTCATCCTGACTTTCTCCTATCAATTACACGTGAGTCAGTCCACTGGGAGGCCGTCCTCTCCCTTGTGTCTTTTAATTAGACCAGAGCCCTTCTTCTGATTTCTAGAAGACCCACAGTGTAGCAGGCCCTCTTCCCCATGTAGCTCGGGATTTAACTTAGGCCAATCGAATGGTTTTCACTAAAGTCATATTAACTGATATGGGCTGTTAAGAGCTCAGAAGGTTCTAGGCAGTGTTTCCTGCATGGCTACGCTAGGTATGTGAGGGCCCCTTAGGTTTCAGCCAAGACAGGTGACTCTTAGCACCCAGAGCCCTTCAGATCTGATGGCGGTTGGTACTGTTGGTTCTTTTAATGATTTCAGAGGATGGTGACCCTCGTGATGCAGAGCATGGCGTTTCTCCAGTCCTCCTTTCCTGTCCCGGGATCCCAATTATATGTGAACGGAGACCTGAGGCTGCAGCAGAAGCAGCCACTGAGCTGTGGTGGCCTAGATGCCCGATACAACGTAAGGGCGCTTTTCATCGTCCAGCTCCTTTGTTTCTGTGTGTTACTGTTCATCGAGTTCTTTGAAGAGGGGAATAAAAAGTAGAAACATTTCTCTGTAGGTGGCTTTCAAGGGGCCTTCTGAGAAATTCTTGCCATGAAGTCTTTTCAGGCTGTGAAGAGACACCTGTATTTACACCTAGAGGGAGACAGAGAAAAAAAATCTGTGTTTGTTGAATAACTAAATTGTTTATTGTTTTTAGGTACACATGTGCGTGTGTGCACACACACACACACGCACATATTCTCTCTTCCATACACACACTTGGAGTATGTGTTTCCAAGAGATTATGTAAAATGATGATGTAAAATGTTCATGTAAAGTACTTCAGAAATACTACTAGACAGTTTACTGAACCCATAACATATGCCACCCCTGAGTGCGGGGGTTTACGTGTATCATCTCCTTTAATCATCACAGCAACCTCTGAGCTGCCTGCAGTGTCCTTTCCCAGCGTTCCAGCCAGTGGTCCCTTTGCTGTCCCCCTTGCTTCCTTGCAGCCACCTTGGCCTTTTTGCTGTTCCTCAAACCCAAGAAGCGGCTGCCACCTCAGGGCTTTTGCTTTTGCCATTTCCCCTGCCAGGCATCCATGCGGCTTATCTGACCACGCCATTCAGGTCCCTGTTCAGATATCGCCAAGCACAGTCCTTCCCTGACCTGCTTCTGCAGTAGCAGCCCCTCCCTCCACCATCTCTCAGCCACTGTCTCCCTCCTGCCGCATGGCCTACTCAGGACACGTGTTTATGTGTTTATTTGTTGTCTGCCTCAGGCTTGACAGCAATGGCATCTCATACACTATCACGTCCGTGCCTAGCACACTGCCTATCACATGATAAGTTCACAGATACTTGTTTAAAGAATGAACTCATTTTGCAGAAGACAAAACTGGGGCCTATAGCGATTAATTTTCCCAAAGGCTCAAATCTTGAAAGTATAACAGAGCCAGGAACTTTCTGTGTCCAGAACTCATGCATCTAATCACTCATTCTTCACCTTTATTTTATCACAGTGGGGACCATAGAAGTTGGGCTGCTGTACTTTGGAAAATGAAAAAGGGAAATTATCAGTTATAAGCCATCCTCCCACCTCAGCCTCCAAGGGTACTGGGAATACAGACATGAGCCACCGCACCTAACCTTTTTTAAAACAATTTCATTTATTATTTTATTTATTTTTTGTAACAGGGTTTAGCTTTGTCACCCAGGCTGGAGTGCAGTGGCGCAATCATGGCTCACTGCAGCCTCGACCTCCCCAGACTCAGGTGATTCTCCTACCTCAGCCTTCTGAGCAGCTAGCTGGGACTAAGGTGCATGGTAGCATGCCTGACTAAATTTTACATTTTTTGTAGAGATGGGGTTTGCCATGTTTCTCAGGCTGGTGTCAAATTCCTGGACCCAAGTGATCCACTCACCTTGGCCTCCCAACATGCTGGCAGGTGTGAGCCGCTGTGCCTGCCCTTGCACCACCTTTTTAATTAAAAAACTAGAGTCTCACGCTGTGGCCAAGGCTGAAGTGAAGTGGCCTACTTATGACTCATTGTGCCTCATACTCCTGGAGGCACCACAATGCCTAGTTTATTGAGATTTTTTTTCTTTTTTTTTGATAGAGATGGGGTCTTTATGTTGCCCAGGCTAGTCTCGAACTTCTGGCCTCAAGCAGACCTCCTGCCTCAGCCTCCCAGATTGCTGGGATTACAGACATGAGCCATGACATCCAGCAGAGAGAGATTTTATAAGTAGCTTTANACTTTTTGTTTGAATGTCTATATATCAGATTACAGTAACAGCAGTCTATTATTTTCTCCTTTAAGGGAAAAATGCACACGCTTGTGGTTTGCATTTTATCTATTTCTATGTTTAAAAGTGATAAAGAACTTAGCACCCAGAGAAGACCAAGAAAATGACAAGGAAGTTGGAAGTGTGGTTTCTTTTTTTCGTTTTGTGTAGGGGTTTTATTTTATTTTATTTTATTTTGAGACAGAATCTTGCTCTGTCACCCAGGCTAGAGTGCAGTGGCATGATCTCGGCTCACTGCAACCTCCGTCTCCCAGACAGGCTTAAGAGATCCTCTGATTTCAGCCTCCTGAATAGCTCGGATTACAGGCATATACCACCACGCCTGGCTAATTTTTGTCTTCTTTTTAGTAGCGATGGGGTTTCGCCACTTTGGCCAGGCTGGTCTCGAGCTCCTGGTCTCAAGTGATCCATCTGCCTGGGCTTCCCAAAGTGTTGGGATTAGAGGCATGAGCCTCCATGCCTGGCTTTTTTTTTTTTTTTTTTTTTTTTTTTTTTGAGAGAGATGAGGTCTTGCTCTGTTTCCTAAACTGGAGTGTAGTGAGTGGCATGATCATCATTGACTACAGCCTTGAACTCGTGGCCTCAAGTGGTCCTCCTGCCTCAGCCTCCCAAGTCAGTGGGATTGTAGGCGTGAGCCACCACACCTGGAGAAAATATGGTCTATTAAAATAATTTAAATAATTCTTTCTCCCACTGAGATAGAGAGGGGTATTTTTAAAATAGCTTTAAAACCTATGAAACATGGACACTGACCCCTTATTCCCATCCACCGAAAGAAAGACTGAGGGTAAACGGGCTTAAATTGTTGCAAGAGAGTTTATTCATCTTTGAAGAGAAGATTATTGATACTGCAGTAGGCCACCAAGAACGAGAGGGTGCTCTGTGGGACCAGCCTGGGTGGGCAGAAGGGTAGAAGAAAGAGAGGAGGAGTCTCCCAGGTGCTCACACCACATCCTCCTCCTGCGTCCCAGATATCCGTGATCAACGGGACCAGCCCCTTTGCCTATGACTACGACCTCACCCATATTGTTGCTGCCTACCAGGAGAGGAACGGTGAGTCACAGGTAGAGCTCATTCAGCCGCTGCTCAGGACTTTCAAGGTTAGTGGGGGCAACAGAGACAAGCAGAATTGGAACCCTTGTGATAAAAATGTGAAAACCTGTGAATGCTCAACGATGGGAGCAAATGTGCTGTCCAGGATTTGTCCTTTTCGTCCTCATCTTCAGACCTGGGACCACCCCGACCCCTCCAGCATCCCATGGTCCAGAAGGTTAGTGATAGTTAAATGCCATCATTTTCCTACCAGTGGCTTGATGAGTTTCCCTTTTAAAAAATGTAAGCCTAATTGAGTTGTTCCCCATACCACACCTATAACAGATGCCAAAGACAGATTGCTGTTCATGCAAAGCAGAGGACATGGGTGACTCTCCCCACATTAGCAGTCCTGCAGCAGAACAGGAGTGCCCCTGCTTCCTGCCAGAAGGCACAGTGTGCTCATTCCTTACAGAGCTCTAGGCTAGGGCATGTGTTAACTCAGCTCGTTTGGCTGGTCAATGACTGAGGTTTTCTGTAAAGGCATCTACAGTGTTACTTGGCAACCAGACATCATGGAGACTATACACAGACATCTCACAAGGGGGACAACTGCAAATCCAGTATTGCTTACTGCTTTTGTGTCATATACTAGTGGCATTATTGCAATAATAGAGGGAATTTTAAAACAAAACTAGAAAACAGTGCCCTACAAATCAACTATTTTTTCATTCCTTTCATTCTTTACCCTTCTGCGCATCTTTTTATACAGCTATTGTAGAAACACATTGGGATTCAGGTTATTTTTATTTATTTAAACTTGGGATAGAAATACTTCCCCACACAGCTACAAAGCTGTGATATTACTTTTAGTGGCAGTATAGTATTCTTTCAGTTAGCCATTCAGCACATGTAGAAGAAACTTTCTAAGTTTTAATGTATTTTTTTGTGTATTTCAACAAAAGCATTTTGACTATTATTTTAGCAAATAATGTGTGATCAACTTTGCACATGCAATTTCTCTTTCCTTTTGAATGATTTCTTTCCGTTCTGAAGCACACGATAATTTCCAGGAATCAAATAATCTTTATAGCCTTCAACTGCCAGGGTCAAACAGCCGTTGTGGTTAATGGTTAATTATTTGCATTGCAGTTACCACCATCCTGAATGATCCCAACCCCATCTGGCTGGTGGACAGAGCCGCAGATGCTCCATTTGTGATTAATGCTATCATCCGATACCCTGTGGAAGTTATTTCATATCCTTTCTGTTAAAGAGTCCATGGTAAGGCTGGGTATGGTGGCTCCTGCCTATAATTTCAGCACTTTGGGAGGCCAAGGCGGGAGGATCGTTGGAGCCCAGGAGTTTACAACCAGCCTGGCCAAGATAGTGAGATCCTGTCTCTACCCCAAAAAAGAAAAAAAAAAAAAATAGCCAGGCATAGTGGTGTACACGTGTAGTCCCAGCTACTTGGGAGGCCGAGGCAGGAGGATTGCTTGAGCCCAGGAGTTCAAAGTTGCAGTGAGCAACAATTGTGCCACTGTACTCCAGCCTCAGTGACAGAGTGAGACCCTGCCTCTTAAACAACAATTACAAAAACAAAAACAAAATTGGCAACTCAGTTTTCAAAGAGGAATGATTCCTCAATTGTCTCAAGTAGTAACAGATGTGGGAAGTTTTCTCTTGGAAATCACGACAGAGTTATAGCCTCATGAAAATGGCTGTGTCTTTGACATTTTAGGCTACATGATTCAAAAAATGACTATGTCTGCTATTCATACAGGAACAAATAATTCATTTCTTGGTCCTATTTGTTTCCAAGCAATTCTTCTAGGTAAGAATCATCCATTTGTATATCTTAGTAATCATATATTATCCTTTTTATGCTAAGGTTATGTGAAACATTCTTGCCAGTCCCTGTCTGACCTAAACTTTGGTTTAATTTTGACTTAGGTCGACTAATAGGAAATGAAACCAACACGAACACTGCAGAGAAGCAAACAAAAGAGAAGGCGTTTTAACTAGGCCCTTAGGAATGACAATTCCAGAGACACAAACCTAGGAAGCAGCGAAATTGTGTTCCGTACAGGTGCAACTAGGCAGGGCTAATAAGGGTATTGTAAGTTTACACAACTGGAAGATTTTAGAAGAGTCTCTGATGGATGATGGCTGGTTAACAGCTCAGGATGTCTCTAGTCTGTGATCAATGTAGTTTGGCATAATTGTCTGTTTAGGAGGTTGGTCATCAAGCTTAGTATATAAATAGTTCAAATCAAATGTGGCTAGTTTTACCATTTGGCCAAGTTCAGCAGGTCACCTTCCATCTGGGTGTGTACATGACAGAGGTCCTGCCTCCTTTCTAGATACCTCTGCCACAGCCAGTTCCGTCTTGGATTTTCTCCTCATACTTAACACCATGTGGCCCTCCATTCCTTAACTGTCCATACTTACCAGCCAGGATTCTGGGAGATGGTAAAGTTCGCCTGGGTGCAGTATGTCAGCATCCTGCTTATCTTCCTCTGGGTGTTTGAAAGAATCAAGATCTTCGTGTTTCAGAATCAGGTGGTGACCACCATCCCTGTGACAGCGACGCCCCGGGGAGAAATGTGTAAGGAGCACTTATCCTAGGAAGGTCGTTTTTGAAGACTCGGCAGGACCATGGCTGTCTCATTGTCATCTCCTGGGAACATCTTAGGACCTTTTGAAACAGCCCAGAGGACACATGCGGGCTTGTGTGCTTTTCCCCTCAGAAACAACAGTTCTTTTCAGTTTTGCTCTACACACGTTCCACATCTTCAGAGCTCCTGCAGAATCACCAAGGACTAGTTTGTGGAAAGGTCTGAGGTTTCCCTGAGGCTATAATTAGCTTTTTGGGTTTTCTTCCTTGCCTTAGAGTTGAATTTTGGGAGAAAATTGCAGTCAGTTCAGACATCTTGGAAAGAGTCCCACCTCTGGTCAAGCAGAGACTTTTCCTCTGTTGAACTGAGAAACACGCTGTGCATTTCTTCCTTCTACTGTGAGCCACTCTTACTCTTTTCAGGGCTTTCTTGTGACACACATGCCAATCACTAGCACTTTGCACCCCTGGGCATCTCCATTTCCATTCAGAGCTTTGATTTCCAGAGCTGAGGCCTTTAACTGGAGACCTGGAGGGGCAGGGCCCAAGGGCAAGGGCCGCATTAGCACAGGCATGAGGGAGGCCTGCTGAAGGCGACTTGGACTGTCCACCTGCTCCAGCCCAACAGTCAGTCCTCTGTTATCAGCTCAGCTGAGCAGCCCTGGATCCCTGCCCGACTGTGGCTGGCTCTTCGCCCTATTTTTCCCTCTGTCTGTGCCCCTCATGGCAGACTGAAGTCAGAGGGGCTGTTTCATTCCCAGCCCCCTCAGCAGCACTGAGGGAAGAAAGGATTGTTACAACAGGTTCTTTCTGGCCCTCACCCAACAGCCTGGGCACTTGGCCCTCCTCCTCCTTGTCAGCCCTCCCCCTTCCTGCAAAGGACAGGGGCAACAGGAGTTGGTGCTGGGATTGGCTCCCACTGCCTGACAACCACAAGTTTATTTGGAGGGCTAGTGGGAAGCCCAGCGGCTGGCCTTTCCCTTGACTAAGGAACACAGTGCCCATCAGAGTAGGGCAGGCAGCTTTGGGAAGGACACAAGAAGCAGTGAGGGAGTAAAGAGGATGCTGGCCTGGGCAGGCCAGTCCAGCCTGGCCACTAGCAGAATGCCAAGCAGTTCAGTGGATTACCCTCATGGCTAAGCAAGTATCTGCAAGAGCAGAGATGGCTGGAAGGGGCCTCTGCACACGGAAGACGGCTTGTTCAGCCATTCATCTCCTGAGGACGCGTGCAGTCTCCTCCAAGGACAGACGGAGCTGCTTTCTGATCCCAAGCAGGTCATTACCACTGGCAGGACATGGCCCCTGTGATCCATGCTTCATGCCCACTCAGAAACACACCCCTCAGTGTGTGCCTCAGTTTACCTTGGAGATGAGTTCTCATTTTTAGTGCTCCTTTAGGCTGACTAAACACAATTTTGGAAACAAAGCTGTTTTGAAGTATTCAAGCAGAGGAATTCCCTAACAAACACTGTCCCCTTTGTCTTTTTTTTAATATTCAGGCTGTTTTATATGCCTAAATTTTTTTCTTAAGATCTAAATGAAAAATAGTTTCTTGTTTAAATCCCCATAAGGCAGTGAGATATGGAAGGATGACAAGATAATGTATAAACATTGGTTTGCATTTTATTAAATTATTCAAATGCAAATCTTGTATAAAGAACCCATGATGTTTTGTACCTTTCTAATTAAAATGTTCAAAATGAGGCTGAGCATGACGGTTCATCCCTGTAATCTCAACGCTTTGAGAAGCCAAGGCGGGAGGATCACTTGAGCCCAGGAGCTTGAGGCTGCAGTGTGCTGTGATCACACCACTGCACTCCAGCCTGGGTAACAGACTGAGACCCTGTCTCTTAAAAAAAAAAAAAAGTCGAAATGGAAGATCGCATGTACCTTTTTCAAGAGAAAGGGTTTGGAATGGGGAAGAATAAGGAGGGCAGAGGTTGCACACACCTGTTTTCATTACTCATCTGCGTCCATGCTTTAACAAGGCTTTGCCAAAAGACCTTGGAACTTCCATTGAGTCTTTGATGAAAGTCTCCTAGTTCTTCCCCAAGTAGATGAGTTTTCAGTGGAATTCACATGCCATGTGAAATCTATGTGCTGGATAATTATGACTGTCTGGTGAATTTGAAATTATTTACAGACCAGATCTTGATAGTTTCTGACTCTGAATCATAGCATAGCTGCAAGAGGGAAATAAAAGGCAAGAGGCTGGAAGCTGTGGTTCACGCCTGTAATCCCAGCACTTTGGGAGGCAGAGATGGGTGGATCACGAGGTCAGGAGATCGAGACCATCCTGGCCAACATGGTGAAACCCAATCTCTACTAAAAATACAAAAATTAGCTGGGCGTGGTGGCACATGCCTGTAATCCCAGCTACTTAGGAGGCTGAGGCAGGAGAATTGTTCGAACCCGGAAGGCGGAGGTTGCAGTGAGCCGAGATCCTGCCACTGCAATCCAGCCTGGCGACAGAGCTAGACTCTGTCTCAAAAAAAAAAAAAAAGGCAAGAAATATATGGGATTTTATTAACTCAGCTCCGACCCATTGCTAAGTTAGGGTTTGATGTTATTACTGAATATTTGGAGGCAGAAAGACTCCTGATTTTGCCAAATGATTAGTACAGTTTTGGCTTAAGTCAGATGAGACCCCCCTAATTTTCCATCATGTAAAGCTAATAAAGCAATTATTTCTTTACCATTTTTTTCTCCTTCCAGCTTTTGTTGTAGACTCATGGGATACATGTATGAGTTTCGTATATAGGTAAATTGTACATCTTGGGGGTTTGGTGTACAGATTATTTCATCACACAGGTAATAAGCATAGTACCAGTAGGTGGTTTTTCTTTTCTTTTTTTTGACAGAGTCTCACTCTGTCACCCAGGCTGGAGTGCAGTAGCATGATCTCAGCTCACTGCAGCCTCTACCTCCCAGGTTCAAGCGATTCTCCTGTCTTACCCTCCTGAGTAGCTGGGATTACAGGTGCCCACCACCACGCCCAGCTAATTTTTGTATTTTTAATAGAGACAGGGCTTCACCTTGGTGGTCAGGCTGGTCTCAAACTCCTGACCTCAATGATCCATCTGCTTTGGCTCCCAAAGTGCTGGGATCACAGCAGTTTGATCACAGAAGTTACTATGGTTGGCATTCTGGCACACATCTTTCTAATCTTTTTTGTTGTAACCTTTTTAGTATCATAAACAACACTTCTGTAAACTTTGTATAGAAATCCTTGTTGCTGGTTTATTTCATTAAGATACATTCAAAAAACTTAGGACTGTTGTTAAGGATCTTAATTCATTGCCAAACCACAGCAAGGAAAGACTATGCTAATTTCTACTCCCAGCAGCAGGGACTTCTTGTTTCAGATACCACCATGGATTAAAGGACCTCCCAATGCTCCATCCTTTTCAGATGACTGGACTCTGCCTGTTTGTTTGTTTTTGAGATGGAGTCTTGCTTTGTCGCCCAGGCCGGAGTGTAATAGCCCCATCTCCGCTCACTGCAACCTCCACCTGGGGAGTTCAAGCGATTCTCCTGTCTCAGCCTACCTAGTAGCTGGAATTACAGGCATGTGCCACCACGCATGGCTGATTTTTGTATTTTTAGTAAAGACGGGGTTTCGCCATGTTGGCCAGGCTGGTCTTGAACTCCTGACCTCAAGTGATTTGCCTGCTTCCCCTCCCAAAGTGCTGGGATTACAGTCGTGTGCTACCACGTCAGGCTGACCTGTTATTTGTAAGGGGTGGGTGGGGAGCTTTTAATTACTAAAACATAACCTGTATTCGTTGGAACCTGTTATCAAGCCTGCGCCTCTGGGCAGAGGCTAGGGCAGGTAGGGCACAGCTCCTAAGGCCACCTGGTCTCTCAACTCCTCCCAGCTGGGACACTGCACCTGGAGACAGCGTTGGTCCCTGTGTCAAGGTGCCTGGGTCTTGGCTTAGGGCTGAGATTGGGGCCTTGGGAAGGGTTTGGATTCCAAGTCCGTTCGCTGCAAGGATGCCCCCGAGAGCAAGGAGGGCCAAGATTAAGATTTGACTTCCTTCACTAGGGCCTTTGTTCTCCGAGGAGCTCCCAGGTTCTCGGGATTTGTGGGGGGACGGGTTACAACGTTTATTTGTGGTCAGTTAGATGAGAAGTGACTCTGCCAGCGTCCTTTGACATCCTCCGCTAAACCCCGCGCCTCTTAGAGCCCCAGCCCACCTGGGCCCTCCGGCCCTGCCCTCGTCCGGCGCCCCTCCCCGAGGCGTGGCCACTCAGTCGAGGGTGGGGAGAGGGAGCTGGGGGCAAAAGTTGCTCCTTCCTTCCTTCTTCCACTTCCCTGGCTCCTGCCGGCCACCCCGGGGCCGCAGCCACGTCTGAAAGCGCCTCACCCGGCAGTGCCGAGGATCGCGGGCCGCAGTGCCGGGCGTCGGAGGGAGCTCTGCGCCGCGTCCTTCCCTGTGGTAGCCCCAGGACACCCCCAGCCTCGACATCCCATTCCGAGACTCCTGCCCTGCTCCCAGATTCGCTCTGCCTCGAGTCTCCAGGAGCTTCCAGTGTCTTGGTCCCCCCGGACTCTCGTCCATGCCTCTTAGACCCCCTTTCCCGGCGTCACCGGGTGTCCCTTAATAGTCTTGGGACCTTAAGGAGCAAGTCAGCCCCTGCGGACTCTCCCAGTGAAGAGAAGGCTGGCTGTGCGGTGGAACCTGGAAGAGACGACGTCTGGGAGCTTTTGCTGAGCCCAGAGAGAGAGGCGTCCCTCTCGCTGCCCCTCCAGGTCAGGCAAACACGCCAAGCTTTGAGGTACTTTGGTTCTTCATTCTCCACGGGGGGTGTCCCCACACTCTGTTGAGCTGGGGGCCGGGCTAGTAGCACAGCTGGGACGCTCCTCTGTCCTGCACCGGGGACCTGGGGTGGCGGGAGGAGCTGGAAGTCGCTTTTCCATCAGCAACATGGCAAGTTCATCGCCCCTGCTAGCGCTGGTTTGGAAGTGTCTTGCTGTGGCTGCAGGCAGGAATCCTCACTGCGCGGGGCGGGGGTCAGGGGGCGGTTCTTATTCCATACTTGGGTTTCAAAGCTCTGCATAAAATTCTTGAGAAAAAATAGCTTGGTGAGTTAATTTTGAACCAGACTCCGGGGAATTGGAGTTGTGCCTCACTGCTTCTAGGGGCTTGATGTTGGGCTTCAGGAAAGGCCCTCTGGGCCCCAGGACAGTACAGGTGCCTAGGAAATGTTTTTTTGTTTGTTTTGAGATGGAGTCTCGCTCTGTCCCCCAGGCTGAAGTGCAGTGGCCCGATCTTGGCTCACTGCGACCTCTGCCTCCTGGGCTCAGGGGATTTCTTGCCTCAGCCTCTGGAGTAGGTGGGATTACAGACGCACGCCACCACACTCAGCTAATTTTTGTATTTTTAGTAGAGACGGTGTTTTACCATGTTGGCCAGGCTGGTCTCAAATTCCTGACCTCAGGTGATCCGCCCGCCTCAGGCTCCCAAAGTGCCGGGATTACAGGCATGAGCCACTGCACTGGGCCCAGATTTTTGTTTTTGTTTTTGTTTTTTTTCAGATGGAGTCTCACTCTGTGGCAGAGCCTGGAGTGCAATTGCGCCATCTTGGCTCACTGTAACCTCCACCTTCTGGGTTCAAGCGCTTCTCCTGCCTCAGCCTCCCGAGTAGCTAGGATTACAGGCATGAGCCACCATGCCCAGCTAATTTTAGAGATGGGGTTTCACCATGTTGGCCAGGCTGGTCTTGAACTCCTGACCTCAGGTGATCCACCCATCTTGGCCTCCCAAAACACTGGGATTACAGGCATGAGCCACCACACCTGGCCTAATTTTTTTTGTTGTTTTGTTTTTTGTTTGTTTTGTTTTGTTTTGTTTTGTGATAGACGCTCTTGTTGCCCAGGCTGGAGTGCAATGGCATGATCTCAGTTCACTGCAACTTGTCTCCTGGGTTCAAGCGACTCTTCTGCCTCAGCCTCCAAGTAGCTGGGATTACAGGCACCTGCCACCACACCTGGCCTAATTTTTGTATTTTTAGTAGAGATATGTTTTGCCTTGTTGGCCAGGCTGGTCTTGAACTCCTGGCCTCTGGTGACTACCCACCTAGGCCTCCCAAAGTGCTGGGATTACAGGCGTAAACCACTGTGTCCAACCTCTAGCAAATGTTGACATTCCTTTCTCTTCTCTTTTACATGGAGGCAAGGCAGTCAAGAATTGCACTTTCGGCTGGGTGCTATGACTCACGCCTGTAATCCCAACACTTTGGAAGGCCAAGGCTGTGATGCCCTCATCTCTACTTTTTGAATGTCGTGTGACCTGTTTGTACTATTTTCTAAAATTAAACGTAATAAATATATGCCCCCAGAAAAGAATCAAAAGAGGGAAGAATTTAGAGGGGAAGGGGATATTCCTTCCGGGATGGAAGAGTTCTCTGGACAAAGGCTTAGGAGTGTGACCCACCACAGAGCCCTGCACTGGGAGTCTGACTCTTGGACTTAAGCCCCAGCCCTGCCACTTTCTTACTGGGTATTCATGTCTCTAAGCCCCACTGCTTCAATTAAAACAGATAGGGATGGTTATTTCTGCCTCTTAGGCACTAGGGAGGATAACATTCAATCATGAAGATGAAAGTGCGTATCATAGGGCCTGCCTAACTGGTTCTCCCTAACTTTGAACCTTTGGCCAGTTGTCCACTGTGCTGAATGTAAGTCTCCTTATCAGAAAGCTCCCAGTGAGGAACTGGTCTTCTGGAGACTCTGTATGGCATAGGGTGATTCAACCACCTTCTTTTTTTTTTTTTTTTTTTTTTTAAGACGGAGTCTCACTCTGTCTCCCAGGCTGGAGTGCAGTGGCGCGATCTCGGCTCACTGCAAGCTCTGCCTCCCAGGTTCATGCCATTCTCCTGCCTCAGCCTCCCAAGTAGCTGGGACTACAGGCACCTGCCACCACGCCCGGCTAATTTTTTGTGTTTTTAGTAGAGACAGGGTTTCCCAGTGTTAGCCAGGATGGTCTTGATCTCCTAACCTCGTGATCCGCCCACCTTGGCCTCCCAAAGTGCTGGGATTACAGGCGTGAGCCACCGCGCCCGGCTGACAAAAGTTTTATACCTGCCTGTTAAAAAAGTTATATAGTGCAGAAGCACACCACGTAAAAGGTGCAATCCTCAGTTATGGGCATGACTACATATTCCCTTCCCCCATCTTCATTAGAATAACTCCCCAATCCCCCCAAATCCTGTGAGCCAGGTACCAGAATTATCCCTCTTTTACACACAGGTAAAGTGATCAGTCACAGAGAGATTTAAGTGATCTTCATAAGCAAGATCATAGGCCAGGAAGTGGCAGAGCCAGGATTCAACCTCGGCAAGCCTGGTGGTGCTCTGACATCCCCGGAAGCCCCCATCAAGCCCTTTTAGCTCAGCAACCTAAAAGGGTCTCTCTAAGAGGTATCCTGAAGCAAAAGACAGAAGTTCTCTTTGAAACTAATATTTTTCTCTACAGATAGATAGCCTATAGGTATGTAAGTAGGTGGGTGGGTAGGTAGACAATTTGAGGGTATCCCACATTTGTCTGCAACTGGACTTCTGCTCTGAGCACAGACTGTATTCTGGGCTATATTTTGACTCCGTATTCCTGGGAAAGTGCTCGACTGAGACCTTGGGAGTCTTGGGAAGTCCAATGGGTAGGGTAGTCAAATCCAAGGGCTGCTCCCTGAGGGCACTGGGCAGTAATTGGGGTGCGGGATGGGCATGAGGGCCCCGGTCCCTAAAGTTGCCCACTCCACCCACCCGAAGGCCTCCAGTCGCCAGCATGTGGCTGCCACGCTTCTCCAGCAGGACAGTGACCGTGCTCCTCCTGGCACAGACCACCTGCCTCCTGCTCTTCGTCGTCTCCCGGCCAGGGCCTTCATCCCCAGCGGGCGGTGAGGAGCGTGTGCACGTGCTGGTGCTATCCTCGTGGCGCTCAGGCTCCTCCTTCGTGGGCCAGCTCTTCAGCCAGCACCCCGACGTCTTCTACCTGATGGAGCCCGCGTGGCACGTGTGGACCACCCTGTCGCAAGGCAGCGCCGCAACGCTGCACATGGCCGTGCGCGACCTGATACGCTCCGTCTTCTTGTGCGACATGGACGTGTTTGATGCCTACATGCCACAGAGCCGAAACCTGTCCGCCTTTTTCAAGTGGGAAACGAGCCGCGCGCTGTGCTCGCCGCCCGCCTGCAGTGCCTTTCCCCGAGGTGCCATCAGCAAGAAGAACATATGCGAGACACTGTGCACGCGGCAGCCCTTCAGCCTAGCACGGGAGGCCTGCCGCTCCTACAGCCACGTGGTGCTCAAGGAGGTGCGCTTCTTCAACCTGCAGGTGCTCTACCCGCTGCTCAGTGACCCCGCGCTCAACCTGCGCATCGTGCACCTGGTGCGCGACCCGCGGGCCGTGCTGCGCTCCCGGGAGGCGGCGGGCCCACTACTGGCACGCGACAACGGCATCGTGCTGGGCACCAACGGCAGGTGGGTGGAGGCCGACCCTCACCTGCGCCTGATGCGTGAGGTGTGTCGCAGCCATGTGCGCATCGCGGAGGCCGCCACACTCAAGCCGCCACCCTTCCTGCGTGGCCGCTACCGCCTGGTGCGCTTCGAGGACCTGGCTCGGGAGCCGCTGGCAGAGATCAGTGCACTCTACGCCTTCACCGGGCTGACCCTCACGCCACAGCTCAAGACCTGGATCTACAACATCACCCACGGGTTGGGGATCGGCAAGCCAATCGAGGCCTTTCAGACTTCGTCTAGGAATGCGCGCAACGTCTCCCAGGCCTGGCGCCACGTGCTGCCCTTCACCAAGACCCTGCGCGTGCAGGAGGTGTGCGCCGACGCGCTGCAGCTGCTGGGCTACCGGCCTGTGTACTCTGAGGACCAGCAGCGTGACCTCACCCTGGATCTGGTGCTGCCACAAAGCCCACACCACTTCAGCTGGGCGTCACATGACTGAGAACTCTGGGCCTTAGAGCAGGCCCCGAATTGTGGTTGCCAGGCCCAGGAGGCAACTGCACGGTGGAGAGGGAGCTGGGATGCATGGGGAAGCAGGTCCCTACTATGAATTGGGAGTTTGGGGTCCTCCCCTGAGGTAGGCAAGGACTGCACGTTTCTTTTTCTCCTGATTCTCGGTTTTCCTTTGAGTCCTCTGGAGCTGCCTTCTCATTAGGTGCACTCTTCATGGAAAGCAACTCTTGCCCCTACCTATTCTGGGCACAGGGAGTAAGTTCTGCTAAATCAAATTAAATGTGTTCCAGGTCGGGCGCGGTGGCTCACGCCTGTAATCCCAGCATTTTGAGAGACTGAGAAGGGTGGATCAGTTGAGGTCAGGAGTTTGAGACCAGCCTGACCAACATGGTGAAACCCCCTCTCTACTAAAATGCAAAATTAGCCGGGCATAGTGGCACACTCCTGTAATCCCAGCTACTTGGGAGGCTGAGGTGGGAGAATCACTTGGACTCTGGAGGTGGAAGTTACAGTGAGCTGAGATCTTGCCACTGCACCCCAGCTTGGGCAACAGAGCAAGACTCTATCAAATAAATACATAAATAAATTTGTTCAAAAATCCTGCAATCTAGTGAACTGTAACTTCATTTTTTTCTCTTTTTATTGTGTGATTCCATTTATTTAAAGCAGAAAAACTAGTCTATGGTGATAGAGGTCAGAATAGGGGATACTTTGAGGGAGGATTTGACTGGGATGTAACTTTATTTAATATGTAAACAAACTACAACCTGACCAGAGTATATTCTTGTAAGGAAAAAGGACTCTCCTCCAATCATAGCAGCCAGCTTTCAGCCAGGGGTAGACTGCAGACTGACCAGATGTGTCCAAATTAGACAAAGGCTGAGCCGTAACCAATCAGCCTATATCCAGTGCCACTTCCTTTTTCTGTTTATAAACGCTGCTTGTCCACTGTTGCTGAGTGGAGGTGTCTGAGACCTCTCAAATATAGATCTCTCATTTAATGGGGTGAGTTTGGGCTTTAATCGCCATCATCCCCAGAACAAAGACTGACCAGTTACACTCAAATGCTGTTGAACTATCTTTATTGCGTGGACTTTGAGTTATTTGACTAGTTGTTTGTACAGACTCCTGATAAGGAGTGTACTTCGGTTTCTTGGCATTGTCCACTCATAGTCATCATAATAGTCTCCCTGGCCGGGCACAGTGACTCACGCCTGTAATGCCAGCACTTTGGGAGGACTAGGCAGGCACATCGCTTGAGCTTGGGAGTTTGAGACCAGCCTGGCCAACATAGTGAACCCCTGTCTCTCCTAAAAATACAAAAAATAGCTGCTGTGTTTGTGCATGCCTGTAATCCCAGCGACTCAGGAGGTTGAGGCAGGAGAATCGCTTGAACCCAAGAGGTGGAGGTTGCAGTGAGCCAAGATTGCGCCACTGCACTCCAGCCAGGGTGACAGAGCAAGACTTCATCTTAAATAATAATAATAGGCCAGGCGCGGTGGCTCAAGCCTGTAATCCTAGCACTTTGGAAGACCGAGGCAGATGGATCACTTGAGGTCAGGAGTTCAAGACCAGTCTAGCCAACATGGTAAAACCCTGTCTCTACTAAAATACAAAAATTAGCCGGTGTGGTTGTGCATGCCTGTAATTCCAGCTACTCAAGAAGTTGAGGCAGGAGAATCGCTTGAACCGAGGAGGTGGAGGTTGCAATGAGCCAAGATTGTGCCACTGCACTCCAGCCTGGGTGACAGAGTGAGACTCCCTCTCAAAAATAATAATAAGAAAACAATAATAATAGTCTCTCTGATGCGTTGCTTCCCCTGGGAAGTCTTACATACTCCTATGCAGCCATCCTTTATACATCAACTGGCCTATTAGGATTCGAGTAACAAAAACATGAAGAAAGCATAAAGAATCATCCAACTAAGGTGAAATCATGAATTGTGAAGTCAATACTGAAACAAAACAAGTCCATTATGATGGTGACAGAAAATGGAGTCAGGGCCCAAGGTTTTGGTCAATCTCTCAAAATTGAGAGGCTGACCAAAAGGCAGAAATGTTTAAATTCAATTAAATTTGGCCCAAAGTTCCCAGCACTTTGGGAGGCCAAGGTGGGCGGATCATGAGGTCGAGATCGAGACCATCTTGGCCAGCATGGTGAAACCCCATCTCTACTAAAATACAAAAAAATAGCCAGGCATCATGGCACATGCCTATAATCCCAGCTACTCGGGAGGCTGAGGCAGAGAAATTGCTTGAACCCAAGAGGCAGAGGTTGTAGTAAGCTGAGATCGCACACTGCACTCCAGCCTAGTGACAGAGCAAGACTCCGTCTCAAAAAAAAAAAAAAAAAAAAGAATTTGACCCAAAGCTGCTGCCATACCTGTTGAACTGCAACCTAACTTAGTATTTAAGTAAACTGCCTCCCAACTGAGACTATATTCTTGTAACAAATAGCTGAATCTCAGCAAGTCACAGCAGCTGTGCTTTAACCAGTCACAGGCTACCAGCTCTGATCAGACCAAGTCCATATAAGGTAAATGCTGAGCTGTACCCCATCAGACTGTTTATTTGTGCTACTTGCAATAAATTTGGCCTACCAGTGTTGCTGAGTGGAGCACTTTGAACCTTTACTGGTTCAGGGTGCTGCCCGATTCATAAATTTTCTTTGCTCAAATAAAGTCTGCTTAATTTGACTAATGTTTTTCTATTAACAGTTCAGATGACTTGGCCTCTAACCAAACTCTTTCTTTCCCCTAGACTCCCCTCTCTTGGAATGCATCCTGAAGCAGCTGAAAAGGGGTGCCCTGGGCCCAGCTGGGAGCAAAAATCTGGTGATATTGCTTCTGAACATCCCACATATGCCACACACACACACACACACACACACACACACACACACACACTCACATGCATACACAGCCTGGACTCTGTTCCCTTTATGCCCCTGGCACCACGCTCCATCAAAGCCATTGACCTTTATATCCCCCTGTGTCTTCAGTGAGAAAGAGGTATATCAGGCCGGATGTAGTGGCTCATGCCTATAATTATCAATTACCCAGTCTCTGGTATTCTGTTACAGCAGCACAAAAGGGACTAAAATAGGCTCCTTAACAAAAAGATTCACAGACAAGAAGTTTGTTTGTTTTGAGATAGTGTCTTGCTTTGTGGCCCAAGCTGGAGTGCAGTGGTTCCATCTAGGTTCACTGCATCCCCCACCTCCCTGACTCAAGAGATTCGCTCATCTTTTTTTTTTTTTTTTTTGAGACGGAGTCTCGCTCTGTTGCCCAGGCTGGAGTGCAGTGGCCGGATCTCAGCTCACTGCAAGCTCTGCCTCCCGGGTTTACGCCATTCTCCTGCCTCAGCCTCCCGAGTAGCTGGGACTACAGGCGCCCGCCACCTCGCCCGGCTAGTTTTTTGTCTTTTTTTTTTTCCTTTTGTGGAAAACGGGGTCTCGCTATATTACCCAGGCAGGTCTCGAACTCCTGGGCTCAAGCTATCCTCCCGCCTCTGCCTCCCTGAGAGCTGGGATTACAGGCTTGAGCCACCGCGCCCGGCAGTTTTTTGTATTTTTTAGTAGAGACAGGGTTTCACTGTATTAGCCAGGTGATTCGCTTATCTTAACCTCCCAAGTAGCTGGGACTACAGGCACATCACTATGCCAGGCTAATTTTTGTATTTTGGGGGACTACATGTGTTTCGGTATGTAGCCCAGGCTGATCTGCAACTCCTGTGCTCAAGCAATCCACCTGCCTCAGCCTTCCAAAGTGCTGGGATTACAGGCGTGAGCCACTGTGCCTGTCCAAGAACAGTTCATTAACACATGCAGCATACATCACACAGGACAAACCTAAATGAAAAGTAACAACACAGTGGCTCAGAACACTGCCTTACACAGCATCTTCCAAAAGACACAATAAATCTGTAGAGAAATAACAGGACAAAAGAAAGTTTTAGGCCTCCAAAGGTAAGAAACTGTGCAAAGGTAAATATCTGAGAGGAAGCTGATGCAGCAAGATTTGTCTGCAGCAGCCTCTGGTACCGCCTCTGGCTGGGCAGAGTTAAGGGTTGTCTCCAGTGAAGGAGAGTTTATATCATGCCTTTAGTCAGAAAGGGGAGGGAAACCTGAACTTTTCCTGTATTTTCTGCTTCTTAATTGCCATCAGCTGAAAATCATTTTTATGTGACAGAGGCATAATCTGGGCCAATGCCTCTGCTTTCCTCCACCTGAAGAGAACCTGCGTGTGCTCCTCTGCTTTGGACCTCTGCCTCCGCCACGGAGAAAGGCCAGGCCAGCCTGCTGGACAAGCAGGGACCATGAGAAGGGGAGTTCAGGTTCCCAATCCAGGCCATCCTAGACCAGCCAGCCCCTCACCAGCCCCAGCTGATCAGCACGCAGCCACTTCTGCTGCCTTCTGCTGCTGCCGCCAAAGCAAGTCCAGGGTTCACCCAGATTCAGAGGTGTGGAAACTGAGTCCACCACTTGAGAGGAGTAGCTATAAAGACATATGAGCGAGAGCAGCTGAGCCCAGCACTGCTGGCCAAGTTGAAGACTTTAGGACCAGCCACACATGTTCGGTGGCCACACGTGGCCAGTGGCTCCATACTGGACAATGCCAATCATACTCCTCATTCTCATTACATTTGTATACCCTTCTGGCCCTAAGATCTTTCTATATCTGCATCTGACTAAGATGATCTATTAGAGAAGAACATCTACTTCATATTTCCATCCTTTGGAAACCCAAAGAGCCAGCAGAAGTTTTGACTTTGCAATTGATCCTACACATTCAAATTCCTAGCGTCTATAGATTGTGTAAGATAGAAGAGAGACTACAGGGGCTCCCATTACCTAGCCCAGAGTATGTGCTCAGGGCTCTTGGAACTTCTCTTGGTTACACATGTTTCAGATACTATTGGCCACTTCTTAACATTCGTTTCTCATGGCTTGATTCCTAGGAAGCATTATTCCTCCCATTTTAAGAGGGCAGCCAGTTGAGTGATTCAATGAGTCAGGCCTAGTATCAGGCCCCAGGGACACAGTAAGGGGCAGAATACACATAGCCCTTGCTTTTGTCTGGGGTGCAGACACTAAACAAATAGGTAAACAGATTAAACATGCAATTGTAGGTTTGAATTATGCTCTAAGAAAAAACAAAGCTGGGGACAGTGACTCACACCTGTAATCCCAGCACTTCGGGAGGCTGACACAGGAGGATCACTTGAGGACATGAGTTCAAGATCAGCCAGGCAAATGAATCTTGTGGGATACCGCTGTCAGGCTGGGCTGTCAGCCTGCATCAAAGCAGGCCCCATGTCCATAAAACATTTTTTAAAATTGGCCAAGCATGGTGGTACACGTCTGTAGTCCTAGCTACTTGGGAGGCTGAGGTGGGGGGTGTTGCTTGAGCCCAGAAGTTCGAGGCTGCAGTGAGCTACAGTGAGCTATGATTCATCCCACTGCACTCTAACCCATGTGACACAGCAAGACATCATCGAAGAAGAAGAAGGAGAAGGAGAAGGAGAAGAAGAAGGAGAAGGAGAAGGAGGAGGAGGAGGAGGAGGAGGAGAAGAAGAAGAAGAAGAAGAAGGAGGAGGAGGAGGAGAAGGAGGAGGAGGAGAAGGAGAAGGAGGAGGAGGAGGAGAAGGAGGAGGGGAAGAAGGGGAAGAAGGAGAAGGAGGAGGATGAGGAGGAGGAGAAGGAGGAGGATGAGGAGAAGGAGGAGGAGGAGGAGGAGAAGAAGGAGAAGGAGGAGGATGAGGAGGAGGAGAAGGAGGAGGAGGAGGAG